>NW_017295536.1:0-20592 GCF_001594075.2 Trachymyrmex cornetzi
CATTTTTACGATTCTGTCTATTTTGCCCTCTCTCTTTCTTTGACACGCGTTCGAGCATTTGAGTCTCGTGCGGTTGATGCAGTACATAGTATATTACGTGCATGGCGCACACACTGATTGATTCTGCTGCTGGTAACAAAGTGAATCTCAATACATGGAGCATATTGACAGTAGAAGATACATGGAAAGTGCATCGCTCTCTTCCCCTACTTCTACTCCTCCTCTTCTTCTTCTTCTTTTACTACTTCTTCCTGTGCCACCTCGCTAATTTTGCTCACAGCTTTTGAAGTGGCATTGCTCGACTACGCCAAATGTAGTTATAATTATTATTATAGAAGCTACTGAGGGTTGGAGTATAAAGTTCAAGAGCGAGTATTTCCATTATACGACTACACAAAAAGAACAGTTTTGTTGAAGTATCTAAAAATTTAGCTAGATACAAATCTTTAGTTAGATATAAATCTAAAAATAAATTGTGTTGGAAAATAATTACGTAGAACGCTCAAGCTTGTTGAGTAGAATGTCAAAAATTTTTTTGCAACATTGCTTATCAGGCTTGAATATCCCACATAATTATTTTGATGGTCTAACAAAATTATTTTTAGATGACGTACCTGACTTTTTATATATTTCAATAAAATCTTTCTTTTCGTGTATGATGGTATCTGTTAAAATCGATTTGATGATATATTATGTGTTGAAATCTGATTGAACGCGGAAACGTAATACGTAGATTTACATAGAGGTTTGTTTAATTTAACATATATTTAATATATGCATATATATATATATATGTATATATTTGAGTGTGTACAAAATATTCATAGATAGCGTTAACAATATAAAATTAGAGTAATTATTCCAGACGTTGAATTATGTTACATGCGAATTCGGCGTATTTATTTGAGCTACATATACAAAGCCGCAACTCTCTATTATATTTCATTAATTTTACCGTGTGGCAACAAGAGTTGTTAGCACGAACATCGTCAGTTTTGCAAATCAAATTTTAATACGTTACACAAGAATATGCATTGGAAATGCTCGCTCTCTGATCTCGATGAAGACAGATCAGTTCATTCAAGACGTACAGACATTCTAGAATGAAAATGATAATAATAATCTTGACATCAGTTGCCTAAATATAAAATCAATGAGAAACGATGTATTTGATATTAAATGTATTTGGTATCGAGAATCGGAAGGAAGGCAGATCGAAAAAAGAAAAATGTAGCAAATGCTATGATTATTAGAAACAAAATATTACCGAGAAAACTGTAAGATATACTGAAGAACTTTGTTGAGTAAAGAATAATAGAGCAGAACGGACTCTCTCGCGGAAGAAATAATAGACGAATATGCGCGCGAAAATATTCACACGAAGGAACGGAGAGCTTCATATTTTAGAAATGCGGAACATAATCCATTATTCGGTATACACATGGAAAATGTTTGCGAAGGACTAATCCATAAATTGAAAACAAGAATACTGAATATTCGACTTTTTCTTTTATACATGTAGGTCATTTTCGCGTTTGAATCATTGCTGGCGCATGTAAAAATTAAAAATTAACCAAAACAATACAAGCGCGCGTTTTGCGACGGCGATAATGATCTGGCACAATGCCGTACACACTATATTTTGGAAATCTCGACATACGGTTCACAAAATCACTGCGGTCGACTACCACGACAGAATTGCGCATGATGATTATAGTTTACTCGTGAAAGGAGCGGTATACAATAATTCATGCATTATCAACGATGAAATAATGCGCAGACTTCGGCAACGAGAGTCGCAGAGAAAGAGAGAGACTATATTACATACGTATTATGCATACGCATGTACGTGCGGAGAAATACGAAGCTGATCGCACGAACGGGAACAGCAACCCATTTCGATGAGGATGCAACAAATGTCATGCTATATATCTCATTGCAAAATATAATCTACGTTGTTGCGTATATATGTATTGTATATATATTGAAAGACAAGCTATAATTGAATTTATTGAAGCTATCGAATTCATAATAGCACAACATTTCCGCAAGTACTTTTCGTATATTTTTGGCTCCGTTATATCAGAAAAACCGCAGTTTCGCGCGGATAATCATTTATCGTTCGCGAATAATTACAGAGAATGTATCATCATAGCTATGTGACTGCCATGCATTAACGATATCGCCGTCCGTCTGGCTCTTATTACAGCAATTAATTCAGTAATTGAAGGGCTTAGTGGAATGAGAATCGCAATTGTCGTAAATTTTTAGAAAAACGGAAGCTTTGCCGAAGTGTATTTTATTCCACTTACAACAACAGGGAACTTACTCTGTCATTTTGTGGTACAAAATGATTCTGCAGTTACGAGGTATTCTACAGTTATGAGTAAATGTCAACAGTAGTGATGTTTAAACTGCATGAGAATTAATTGTTAGTTAGGACAAGACTCAATGAAATCTCCTCGATCCAAAATCAACGAAGAAATCGCGAAATGTGGCGTATGCAATAATCTTAAGCAATATAAAACAAATTTTATTTCCGCACTAATCCGTACGCGGTGTCTCCGCGTTAACCACTGTCGGGGCGCTTAAGAATGATTCATTTTACAATTAAACGTAGTTAGGTTTAACTTCGCGAGCCATTAAGCTCTCGCAGCTCTTTCTCCAACGATATATCATTTTTACTGCTGATAAGCATGCAGTGGGACGCGCAATTTAGACGACATTGTTTGAGCACTGTACTAACTGCTACTGGAAATTTCTATCTCTCTCTCTTCCAGTATCTTCTCTTTCTCTCTATATCCCTAGCCTCTTTGTGCCCCTTATATATTCATACTAACAGAGACGACTCTCTGGCGTGTGTATATAACTTATTATTTGAACGTCCACTTCCACTAGTGGTCACGTATGCTCAAGTACGGATAAATATATCTCAGGATCAAACAACGTTCTATGCGGTGTAAACGTAAAATCGAAATTACACGTTGCCTTCTTATCCCTCCGTAAATATCTACTATTTCTTCCTGTTCATTTCCCATTTTTTTTTTACGCACTTTAGAACCTGTCTTGAGCAGAATTTTTTATTCTTAATTTTTATACATGTTATATTTACGTACGATTTGCAAAAACAATTATTTTTTACATCAGGAATAGAGAAGGCAAGAAAAAATTGATAAGTTAAATACTCGAATTTTCTGTTATATTTATGGAATCGATTAAATTTTCATATATATAGGCATTTTACTTATTATAATTTTCTTTCTTACTTTCTTACGTATTTTTCTTCTAATGGGACTAATCAAAGAAGCTACATGATTTGCGGATTATCTCCGTATTTTGATACATTATTAAATGCCAATATTTCGTATACATAACAGTTTACTTCATCAGGGAGAGAAGTAACTTGATACTATTGTATCAAATTGCTTCTCAGCCTGATGAAGCAAACTGTGATGTTAACAAAATATTGGCATTTAAAGATATACAAGGTGTCCCGAATTTAAACGTTAAAATTGCGGGAGCATAATGCAGGGGAGTAATAAATTAAGAAAAAAAAGTTCTTTAGAAATATACTCATTTTTGCTTCGTTTTGGAGGAAATTGCAAAAAAAGTCAAAATGTAGTTTTCATGTTTGTATTTTTTTATTACTTATTTATATACGTTTATTTATTCAGGTTGTCACTTCCTTAATGCAGATATTGTTCAAAATATGGGCCTATTGCATCAATGACTTATCGTTCCAACATTCTTCTGTTTGAGAATTGGCACGTACACCGCCTCTGAAATATCATCGCAGAAATCCTATATGAAAATAATAATATTCCGAAATTTTTATGTTTGTTTAGATTTCTGCTTTTAAATAAATAATAAAACAAGTACAAAAATGAAAACTACGGTTTGTCTTTTTTTGTGATTTTCTTCAAAACGAAGCAAAAACGGGCATATTTTTAAAAAACTTTTTATTTTATTTTATCGATTCCCTACGTTTCTGAAGTTTTGACATTTAAATTTGGGACAACCAGTATATATCAAGATACGGAAATAACACACACATACATACACACACAAAAGCCGTATAGTTTCTTTAAAGAAAATATCCACGGAAGCCTCAAAAGTATTAATAAAACTTTAATGTTACTTTCTTCATCTTTCTAAAAGTTTACGACTAAAAAGTCTTTATATACATAAATCGCGAATTTAATATCTGAAAAGAATTATGTATCATCTTTTTCTCCCTTAAATAAAGAAGCGCGGAATTATTGCGATATAATAAAAAATATAAAGTATCATTAATCACATAGGAGAGTTAGCTCTCTTTATAAAAATGAAATCAGCGTGGGAAAGGAAAAATGGACAAATTTTCAATTTCTGAAGTCAGAACTTCGCACCGCGACCGTAGGGACTTTGGAACGGCGAAAAGATGTAATAACTGCGCGCGTATTGCCGTGATACTACGTTGCGAGCGCATTGGACCGCGAAAAGAGCGTACTTTAAAAGAGTAATTCGCATGCGGAACAGCGTATAAACGAGTGCCAAACTGTCGTCTTCGATAATAATCTTAACCAGAACATACGTATCCACTAAGAGGATACGTAAGTACTGCGAAAATCCGTTCGCGATGCAGTAAGTGCGCAGCGCACCAAAACGCATTGAATAAAATTCCAAGATATCGTACTAACGTATGGACTGCGACGTGGTGCGGCAAAATTTACGATTCTTTTCCTCTCGTACGTGCAACAGTCGTTTAAACGAGCCCGTACCGCCGAATCTTCGTTGCAAGAAATATGAACTTCGCTACGTGATTCCTTATGAATTATCTCTCTATCTCTCAACAAAATTTAAATCACATAACACGTATCACTTAAAATCAACTCAATCTCTTAAACATGATATTTCGAGACATACAATTGTAACTTCGAACTATTTTTATATTTCTATAATTTTTATTCTCTCTTTCTCTTTCTCTCTTTTCTCTTCCCTTTTACTTGCGGTCTTTAAAAAATAACCTATCTTTTTATATTTTAAATATCTTTAAACACACACATACACAACCACAAAGTATATGATACGTCGTCTTTTTCGGAATGCTGCTGCCTGCAAACATATACTGAATTACTTGATTTAAATAATGCGCTGAAAGAATTACTATTGGTAACGATAGTCGCATCGCAGACATGAGGCACAAATGGAGCAACAATGCTGCGGAAACTCGTATAGCGTTCAACGTGATTTATTTATTTACACCTCCGCAAACGTAACCATCGACCACGTACGCTCACAAAAGCGCAAGCTACCGACAGGTGGACGATACTGATAAAAATCGTAAGAGAACTCGCGTGTAACTTATTTAAATGCCTCTGTATGGGTATGTGTGTATTGCTAACATCCACCCACGCGACAAAACGAAACGAGGCTACGTCGTCGCCGGTTACAATGGCTATCGTGTAAAGCAGAGACTCTCAACAGTTTGTAATGCCTATAAGTTTGTAACATATGACAATTTAATTGCCATAATGTCAGATTAAATAATAATCTTGCTTCGGTTACTGTTAGTTTGAAGAGAATACGAGGTAATGTACAAAATTATTAATTGTTAGCAACTATACATCTTCCTAAAATTTTTGTTCATTTAAAATTCTTTTATATCTCTCAATGTAAAGCAATGTACAATCTTACAATGTAAAGCATTTAATAATGAAAAACATCTACAGAATTGCGCAAAGAAATGTAATATTTAATTATCTCATTAAATTATACCTGTGAAATATCGGTTTCTTTTAACTGTGTGAGCAAATTCTGTACTTCGTGGAAATTCTGTTAGATGTAGAACGAGTCAGAATTGACAACGAATAGTTGACTTACATACTTTATTAAAATGTTGACTTTGACGCTTTATTAAAATGTTAATAAAGGTGTATTGTTTTTCTTGGAAATAAAAATTGTGATAGAAGCTCTCGGAGATGTTTCCCTCCACATCACACAGTTATGCCGTGGGCTTTGAAGATTTGTGTTGAAAAATGGACGAAAAAGGACACACAGACGCGTCTTCAAGAAATTGTGAAATAAAATGGCGGTCATATTGATTATGTATTAGAAACAATTTTCCAAACTTTGGTAAACATTTCGTGCCACTCTATTTGGATCAATTATAATAATTATAAGTTATTTGTTATGAAGCACTTTTTTTGTCCGTACAAAATATCTATGCAAATACTAAGAAAGTAGAAGCTAACACATCAATACTTATCATAGTAACCTCGTATCTCTTCCAGTCGATCGAAGAATTCATTCGAGCAGGTGGACCGTCTGAGAGCCACTCGACCAAGCCATGTGAGTTTCTGCGACTCCTTCTTCCATGTTCCTTCTTTTTTCGCGTTTTCTCTTTCCGTATTCTTACAGTCGGTTACGAAACGACCCGTTGCAGTCTCCGAGTATCATGCAACTTTGACGAACGCCGTACCCGAGAACGTTCGCTACTTTATTCCCCGTTCTTCGTGGCTGCACAATGAGTCGACGATTTCTCTTTTCTCCTGTGTCATCATGACTCACTTCTTCTCCTTTCTGTGCTCTCGATAAAATTGCAACCGTTTCCACAAAGATCGAACGATGCAAGTCGACTTCTCTCGTTGAGAGAGTTATTTTAAGAAGAGAAGTTTTCGTGCAAGAAAAAAAGAAAGAGAGAGAGAAAGAGAGAAAAGCCTGCGATACTCGGATCAAAAGAGCGAGAACTTACGAGAGAGGAAGTCAGAATTGGGAGTAATATTGTGGCGGAACTTCGACGCGAAATCGCAAGAGAGCAATCTTTGTAATAGCTCTCTTTCGACATATCGCGGCGCACTTTTCAAATGTTCTTCCTCTGAACTTTTCATTCACCGCGAGTTTGCACTCTAAGTGAGAAAATACGGCAAACCACATAAATAATCCGATCCGTTGACGGAGATATGGCGACCGAAGTACGAAATACGAGGTTGTAAATGGCGCGACTTAGGAAGAACGTTTCAGAATATTTTCCTCGGAAATGCTGGACGGGAAGTCCACGTAACTGCATAAAAGTCGGAAGACGTAAAAAGCGTTCGCACGTGGCCAGGTCGTAAACGCACGCGCGCAGTAATCAAAGGCAACCACAAAACGTACGACGATACGTATAAAATAGTGGAAACGAGGCAGAGAAACGAGACGCGACAGTGGACAAGAAGAAAAAAAGGACGGGAACGAGAAACGACATTTATGAAAAGCAAAAGGACGAGTTTGCGTTTCCTACAAATGTGTGCACATGACCGCTCGGCATAATTGAAAAGTAATGGAAAACGAGTGAAAATATTATGGCGATCCTTAAATGCAATCGGATATTATTTCCCTTCATTTTTTAGACGCGAAGTAGCGTCGTTGATGAGAATACAGAGGAGAGTCCTACGTGACATTACGAGCAAAAATCGAGTAAATAACGAGATGCAATGTAAGATGAGTTTAGGGAGGGGCAAGATGAGAAGGAAAATAATGGAAAGGCCGAGTGTTCCCATGATGAGATTGGTGATCAGAAAACGAGCAGTGAAAACGGCGATGTAATGAGAACAATCGTTCTCTGGGAGCGTCAAAGGACAGACGTTGCAAGTATATTAAAATTCACAGTAATCATCTGCAGGAATGAGGTCTCTCCGCGACCCTCGACTGTAAACGACATTGTGCCAGAGTAATGTAAAAGTGCCTCCCTAAAAGCGGAATAAAATCGAGACCGAGCGATCAAGAGGCAATGCATGTGCCAAGTCAACCGGATGTAGGTTGATACGAGAATAGAAGAAATGGTAACTTTGCAAAATGACATTCTAGAGGAATAACAACAATGCAATTAATGGGACTGTCATAAAGAAAGTTGCTGGCAATGAGAAAACGCAACAGTGCCGTTGCCGATAATTCTCGGCAGTATTTTCCTCCTTGGAAGGTATAACTTTCGATAACGATAGAAGTCATGCGTTTTATTAAATGTTCAAAGTGATGACGCCAACGGAATATACTGTTTGCGCTACGTTTCTCCGGCAAGATACAGCATTGTTGAAACTAGAAAAATACAACCTTGGCCATAAGTATAAAACACCCTCAATTTATTGTATTTCTTAGAAAAGGCGGTAATAAAAGCCAAAGGAAGGCTAACAAAAATATTAAAACTTTTGTAAAAATAAATGTCATTTCTCAATAAAACCGCTTTTTAATTTATTTTTCGTTGGGTATATAACATTTATGTCATTTTGTGAAACTGCTTTATACTTCTTCTTCTTCTTCCTCTTTAAATCTCTGTAAGGTTTTCCGACCCATTAAAAAGGGTCAAAGTACCGTGCAATACGGATCCAAAAATTCAGTGTTTGTCTTGTCGGCAAGCAGAAATTACACATATATTATCCACAAACGCTTGAAAATTCCTGAGTCTTGGTGTCAAAACCAAGACTTTGCGTAACAAAGTCCGAGAACAGTGCTTTATATTTATGAACAAGGTTATTTATAAACTTTGCTGAGAATGAGCACTCAAGCTAATTTCACAACTCAACGTAAATAATACACACTGTTAGACGTCAAAAGAGCAATGGCAATCCTTTGAGTTAAACAACATTTTGTTATTTTTAACTTTTATATCGAAATGTAAAGCGATCCATTTTTATGATTGAATTGCTTAATTTTAAACAATGTTTTCATATATACTTAGTAAACAATAAACTAAATTATTTAATTCAAGTTTAATACATTTCTTGAATTAAGATGCTTATTTTATTGTTTTAATTAAATTGACGATATAAAACAGTAGTGATGACCTATAAAACTGATTAAAAATGATTCAAATTGGATATAATTTGACATTATGAATTGAACAGTGCAAATACAATTTATAAGTTTGATGAAATATGAAACAGTAGAAAAAAAAGCACTGTCTACACGATCATCGAAGCAGACAAGCACTTTTATTGTCAATTCATGCCTAACAAGATGAGCTGGGGAAACGCTTGCGCGAAAGCGGGAGTAAGATAACGTCAGTACAAAAGAGAAATAAAAAGCGTTTGTAGTATCGATAAAACCGGTCATTCCGACCAAGGGTCAGTTCCGCAAGTCGTACGTAAATGCGAAAATTGAGTAAAGTAGTAAAGCCAGATGTGCAGAACGAGAACATAAAGCCCATAATAAAAAAGTGATGGACGCAATTTGTCAAGACACACGCATAGAGAGGGGGGAGAGAGAGAGAGAGACATATAACCATATAACGAACAAATTACTTCGTCGACAAGTCGCTCGAAGTAATTAAAGGATAAAAAAAGCACTTTCGACGAAAGAAAATGCATCTGGAAAACGAAATAAACGACGAAAGCCTTGGACTGATTACGGGAAAAAAGGATAAAAAGCGAGCGTCGATAATGAAATTAATTATAGTTCGTACAAGTAGATTGCATTCGAAGTACTTATTAGTACGAAGTACTTAATAAGTACTATGGTAACTCTACAAAACGGAATGCGGGAAGTCCTACGAGCAACACATCTTATGGAAAATTGTCCATGATCGATCGCTTGCATAAGTAAATAGTGTTTATGACACTATGCAGAGCAATAATTAATTCTTCAGCGAGTCGACAATCTTTATTATCTTGTACAAAAGCGTAATATCCGATATTAACATAAAACCAATATTAATCTGATACTTATAAAATAAATTAAATTATGAAATGTTTTATACATATATATATATATACGTATATTAATTTCTCTTTTATATTATTTTATAATATTATGTGTGCTAAATTAATAGAAAATTGAAACATGAAATGTTTGCAAATACATTGAAACTATCATTAAAACGCGAGAATTAAATAAGAATTTAATTTTATTCAAGAAAGATCTAAAAGATTTTTGAAACTTTAATTCTGTTATTATGAAATTGCAGACTGTTTACAAAACAGGTTCACGATAACTCTTTAGAAGTACGGTGTCGATGATGATGTGAATAACATCATGCTTACGTGAATGGCATGAAAACTTCTCGGTCAAGTAACGTTTATATATACATTCATGGAAATTAAAGGCCGTAAAAAAAATGAGAGGAATTTAAATTGCCACTCTTGATCTCTTCAATAGCAAAGTTATTCCGCTTATAAAACTCTTAACGCCCCACAATTATAAATCGCAATTAAAGCGACGTGTCAAAGCTTGATGTTAAAAAAAATACATCTTTGAAATTCTACTTCAAAATTCTGCTTTATATCGCGTTTTATTCATTCTTTTTAATGATATATTATTTCATAATTTGAGTCGATAATTCTTAAAAAATAATTGTTTATATAACTACGAAAAATTGACGTATAAAATAAAATCCGTGCAAAATTTCTATACCTTCTTATCGTATAACTTATTATAATGCAAAAATGTGATTCCTTAATTCATTAATTACGCATCATTATTTTTTATTTTCTCACCAAATAATCTCGTATAACGGAGGAACATCGACGTTCATTACAATGATCGTAAATTCTGCATTAATCATCACATTAACCCATCCGGCGTTGCAACGCATGTAATAACTAATTAATTCGTTGGAATAATTTAAATTACGACCTATCTGTCAGTTGAAAATTTGACGACGTCAGCTATTTCATCGTATATAATTAAATTGGAGCATATGACGGCTAAAATAAAGCATACACGAAGCCGAAGTCAGAATATATTGTATTTAACAAAGATTTTTCAGACCTGCCACAACCGAATCGAACAACCGGATGATTCTGTTAATAAAGCCTGCTAATAAAGCTAGAAATGAAATGCTTTTCACGCTTCGTATTGCACGTAATTTTTGTCCGTTATCTCAATGCATATGTGCTCACGTGCGTACGAAACAAATATTTGAAGTAAATATCGCTAGCTATGACGTTGGACGTTCCGGCAATTTTGCTATTCTCTTCATGCTGCATTAATGCGAAAACCGCCGCGCCGCGTCATGTTTAATTCGGGAGAATGCGTTGTTTGATCTAATATCCATGAAAAACAAATTTATTAAAAACGAAGAATGTTTCCATCAATATAATCAATGTGAGAGAGAGAGAAAGAGAAAGAGAGATTTCCCTAATTATCAAATTTAAGGAAGTTAATTAGAGAAAATGGTATTAAACAGAAAATATCTTGCATCTCTTCGTGCTGAATTCTAGAAAATGATTTATCTTTTTTAACGAAGATAACATATCACTGTTAGAGAAAGATATTCCTTTGCCTTTAAGGTTGGTAATTCCGTACTCGACCAGCTTCCTGTGAATCAATCAAGCGATTTTACTTTCATGATAGATCGCCACTGAACGATCAATGGAAGGATTAAGTAATTCGAAACGTCATAAATATACAGCTGGCACGTAATAGCAGACGAGTCTTAAGGATCCATTAATAAAAGCAGAAGAGATAGCCGCTTTCGTACACGGCGATTAATCAGCCTGAAGACGCTCGTGCTGGGCTTTATGGACCCGGTTAAACATAGCCGCCGAGATAACACGAGAAGTTAAAAAGGCAACGCTTTTAGCATTTTATTCATCGTCACTTGAAGCTCTCCCGTTCCTTCTTTTTATTTTCGCGCGCGCCTCGACTCGGAATCATTTGCGAGTCTCTGCTTTGATACAGTATTTCCGAATACACTCGCCGAGCTATGGTGATCCAATAATTTAGCAGGAAAGTTAGGGAGTACGTAATTAGAATTACGAGCGAATTTTCGCAGTCGCAGGAAGGGGGATAAATATTCGACTGTCCGTGCGCAGCCAAGGCGAAGCAAATGAAAACTTACAGCTCAAAAATCTTTAATTTGCGAGAAACGTTTCGCGATATGACGTTGCCCTGCTCATAATAGGCTTAGTTATTTATCTGTAAAAAAAAAAGGTAACCCGAGATAAAATGGGATATTAAAGTGTTTTGCAGCGTGGCGCCGGTATATTTTAAGACTCGTACGTTTAACGAGATATTAACCGGTTGAGGAGATTTTTAAGATCGATTTGAACGATACATAGTATAAATGTGCGTTGATAGGGCTGATTATTTTCGTCACAAGAGGGAGAAGATAATCTTCTTAAAATGGTAATCGCTATAAGTAATATAAGAGTAATACAAAAATAAAACTAACTATATATTAATCATTATCCGATGCATGTATACTACCACTTGCGATCGAAGTAAACTTCGACAGTAGATTCTCGACGCTCCAAGACAACTTTCTTAAGGAATTCTGAGTTAATCGTGATGACACCCCTTTACAGAAATGCAATTTAATACTGAAAATTACTTGTTTTGAGTATTAAAAGCACTAAACGCAACAGCGTTTCTAACACTCAAAATAAATAATTAATCACCAACTTCCAGTGTTAAGTTTCTGAAAGGGACAAAGACGACCGCGTCGAAAATAAAAGTCGAGAGATGAACTACATCCCAATCCGATTGTAGTGCGTAGTTTTAATCGCAGCTTAAACGTTCTCACGATATGCATCCTGTGTACTTCTACGTTTAAGTGTTATTAGATTCGCCGTTAACAAACTTTAGAGAATTACAGAAGGCTTTTGTGTGCATTTTCGGTAAAATTGCATTTTCGATAGTTGCATGATAACGTAAGTGTTCTCTCCGTCAATTTCTCTGCGTAACACACCATTGCCTCTTCCTTTTCGTACACGTCTATTACTCCGCTCGCAAGTAAGTACATTCTATTCTCAATTTTCTTATTTTCGCTTATCTAACACCAGAAAACTAACGTACGTAAGTTACCTTCACTGTTCTGGCGAAATGAGAACTGCTGACTTCAGCGTAACTTCAGCAGGTGAACTGGATTACGCGTATTGATGTATCCTGTAGAAATTCTGGAGATGTTAGCCCCGTTAGATGAGTGAAACCTTAAATATTAATCTCACGAAATAAAAAACTGAGAGATATCTAAAGAACGTTTAAAAAAAGAAATTAGAACGTCCTTCGGATATCTTTACAACACATCCTATAGACATTTTTCTATTGCCTGTCAAAACTACACAAAAATGTGAAAAACCTGTAAAGCAAATGTCACACTACGCATTGGAGAGTGAGAATTGCGAATTAAAGATTAGAATTCGACCAGTCAGATAATTTTAACTTTAATCTGTTTCGTTCTGATTGGCTAAATTCTAATCTTCAATTCAAGTCTCAAATTCTAATGCGTAGTGTAATACGGGCTTAAGGGAACATCTGAAGAATATCTCGTAGACATCTTTGTGTAGATATTTTTGTTACTAGATGTAGTATATGCTATTCTTACTCTCATATATGTGTGCTTTTATCTTTAGCTGCGTTATCTGTCCCGATTATTGTATTACCGATTAATAATACGCTTGTTTCGCTTGTCTATTATTTCTTTCTCAACTTTCGCCTCGAGTGTGAGTCGATTCCGTGACAGGTCCATTCGGATGGCGCTGAACCGTCGTATGTTGTGACTGCGAGTGTGTCACTGTTGAGTGTATGTTTGCACTCGCGTGGAGAGGCTCGAATTCTCGTCGCGTCTGAAGAATGTTCCGTATATGTTACTTACTGTATTTACTCGCTACAGTATAGAGAAGTCAGTGAAGGCATTCCAGTGAAAGCTCCGACAGGAGAGACAAAAATAAGAAGAATTAAAGGACCCGATGTGAGATTGCAGAGAGTAGAAAAGAAGGCGTAACTGTGCAAAATGCACGGCTTAAACGAATTAAAAGCGGACTCTTGTTCGATAAATATAATATCAAGAAATCCGTAAAAATTACATCTAAAGAATGGCATATTATTCTTTGGAAAGCGCGCTTAGCGTTAAAACATTTCAGACGCGGACATTCTCACGATGTCTGAATTTTTGAGCCTTTTCACGCGCACCGGAAACGCGCGAGCACTCGTATAAACGAATGAAAGATTATTAAATATGTATGTCGAGCAAAAATAGAACCAGAGATATCAAGTAAGAAGGTTCACGAGCGGAAACGATTACGATCTGAACTGAGCTAAAAGAATCCAGGAGAATAATCTTTCATTTTCAATGAGAGAGCTGCTAACAGCGTCTCGCTCCACGTTATTTCCGTGACTAATCGCCTTCTTTTTGTATTCTTTCTTCGGGGGATTTTCGGGAACACCTCGATTCAGGATCATACTTCAATTGCATCATGTTCATGGTGGCGAGCAGCGTCGTGCTGACCGTTCTGGTGCTCAACTATCATCACAGATCGCCCGACAGATACGTGATGCCAAATTGGGTAAGAAAACATAATAAAATTGAACTGACTGTATCACAGATATAGTTAACTCTAATTAGTGACGACATTTAAGTCTAATTAATGATGAATAACAGTATTGAATATAAATGCGATAAATGTAGCGTGTAATATTAATGACGCAATGTTGAAATAAACAATGGTAATTTGTCACCTAAGTAATTTTGAATGGAACGAATAATTCTAATAATTAAATACATTAAAAACATTAATAAATAAATAAACGCTAATCAACGTTGATGAATATAATCATTATAGTCGCATAGTTATTTGTGTTTCTCTTTATAATTTTGTGCATTTTCTGTTTGTTGAAATGTGTTTATCATTCGCGTAGTTAGCGTAGTAGAGCAGATTATATATCATACAATAACTAGAAAGAAAATTAATTAAACTTATGTATAGTAGGAGCTGTTTGGTTTACTCTGAAAGGATGCTTTGATCGATCGTATAGTTAAATATTTCATTCGAATAAAGATTAATCATTTTAGGCATATACTTATAATAGAAATAAGCTGCTCAACTAAACGGATTAAACAAGATTGCACTTGCTTTCATCATTGTTATAGTGGCATCATACTAAAATTGTTACAAATTTGCCTTCTATCGCACTCTATAATTGAATAAACGCAGAATAAAATGTAGTCGTATAAGCATATTTCAGATTCATTTTTTTTTTAATTCATTATTTTCAACGAAATATTTAGATAATTATAATGAAATGATAAAATCATACCTCTTAATATTTCTAATTGCGTTATTTGAAGCAAGTGGAAATTCTTATAAATTTGATTTTTTTAAATAAATCAGGTGCAGTTAATTCATGAACTCTAAATAATGCGAAACAGTTCAAATTATTGCACGCAAAAAATACTTTGTGTAATGGATAAAAATACGTTGCACGGTAAGCTTCGCGATGTGGTTATTCCTACCACCAAAAACAGTGCTTCTTGGAACTTTAAAATGCCTTCGAGGTGTTGGTACTCACTCCAGTGTCAGTCAGTTAATGCAAGTTTCTTCATGCAAGTGTACACATATACGTATATGGATTGTTTGGATACTCTGAATTCATACAAGTACGTTGCATTTACAAAACTCCTACAGCGTATATTTACATACGTACGTCAATATATAATATGCATTGCATAGCATTTGATTTATTATTTCGTTAAAGAAATAACATGCGACTCAGCTTCGAATTTAGATATAAAAGAAGTTAAAATTAAAATTATTGAGTAAATATTTTATTTATGAATTTGCATTTTTTAATGTTATCATAACCTCAAAGTCCAGAGCTTTCTAACAAAGTAATTTACGGACGATCTTGTTTTCGAGATTTGTTAAATTTGATTCTGACTTCAAAGTTAAAAAAAAATTAAATTTCAAAAAAATTAATTCATATTTTTAAAAATTGATTACCGTAAAATTCGAATTTTAAAAGGCTCTTGGTATTGCTGAGTTTGAATGAATTAAAATAGCCTGTCGAATAAACGTTGAATTCCGAAAGAGTAATAACTTCCATGAAGGATTCTAATGTCACAAGATTCATAATCAAGATTTAAAAATCAGCTTAGAAATTAATTATTTACGTAGCAATAATGGATTTCAAATAAAGCGAAACTGAAAACTTGATTTTTTTATATACCTGTGTATATATTTCTCAATTAAAAATCCCTAAAATCGAGTTTTATAATAATCAAATTATATTTTTAATTCTGCCTCCATATTAAACCTAATATTTTTATTTTTGATCATAGAATTAAATGAAGTATTATTAAATTATGCTATGGGCCAAGTTTCCCAAAAATTAAGCCAATTGTTTACAAAGTAAAAGGGCATAACTTCCCAAAAGAAGTAGTCAACACAAAGGATTAAATAAAGAGTTAAATATGGATTTCACGTATAATTATTGAAAAAGCCATTATGTTACACTAAAATAAATTATTTTAAGCGGAATATAACTGTGGAATATAACTAAAAAAAATATATAACTTTGAATTTCTCGTAACTTTTATTTTAGAAATTTTCCAAATAGGGGGAGTATACTCGTTATTTCTTAGAATAACGCTTATTGTAAAGTGTTCGTGGCTTATAAACTACATATTGTAAATCCTTGAAAATCAAACTTTGCATATGACGCGCGGGGATGCCACTTTAAAATTCTATACTTTTCAATTTCGGTTTTTCGTTCTCGTTGCGAGATTCAAGGGAATGAAATTGCGAGGAATTTTTACTAGAGCGACGATATGATATGTGATGCAATTGCGAAGTTTAACGAGTCAATAATTCGATATTCACGCAGACGAAAATAGTGTTTCTACAATGGCTGCCGTGTGTGTTGCGCATGAGTCGGCCGGGCAAGAAGATCACGAAGAAGACCATTCTCATGAGTAATCGGATGAAGGAGCTGGAGTTGCAGGAGAGGAGCAGTAAGAGTTTACTGGCGAACGTTTTAGATATCGACGATGATTTTCGCCATGGGAACAGCGCCGCCAATCCTGCCTCGGGCTATATAAGGTACCACGAGTTCTCCATCCATTCAATCTTTTCAGGTCGTTGCGTTTGGCGAAAATTCTGCGATGGCTTGCCATCCATTTTCTCGATCAACTGCACTCCTTTTTTTATTAACAATGGAGCGGTGCTGTTTGACGGGCAAATGTATTGTTCATGAGAAACAGAGACCATGTCACGTTTTAATCCCATTGGACGAAAAAACAATGAGAGAGAGAAAGAGAAAGAGAGAAAAAAACTGGGCGTTAACGTATATAATAATATTGTGAATGATCATATGGGCGGCAACGAGAGCACATCGAGATGCGCAGACACGTGTTTCCGAGTAAATACCTTGCGGGTGCGATCCACTACCGCTGCAAATGCTTTGTTGGCCAATCAGAAGAACGATTTTACGAATTGACCAATCAAAGGAAGCGTCGAAGCATTTGCAGCGTTAAATGAATCTCACCCCTTGCTTGTCGTATGTTCGACCAACACTTAACGTTATTTTACAGCTCTATCGGGAAAAATCGAAGACACAAGCTACGCACATAAAATGATTAGAGAACGATATACGTCACGTTTGCTCTGCGATAACTATAAGCAGACAAGAGATCTACCCGCCCGAAATCCATCGCTTAAACGACTGTACCGCTGGAATCGAATATCGACATTTTCATGGACCTCGATAAACGCCAACTCAATCTACCAAACTCGGATTCCCGTATTTTCTCATGAGATTTTTGCGGCCTTTTTTCTTTCCCGACTGATTTCCGTGAACCGTTAACAAAAATATTTCATTCTGACATTTTTTTTCGCGATCCTTCAATAATCGCTTTGGTTTGCCAGACGATTCTCTGGGCAATTCGTTTCTCTTCCATCTCTTCTTCGCTCCTCTGTCACGTCGTCATCCGATAACCGAGTTCTGTGACGTAGTGGTCCAATTCAAATGCATATGTACCGTGAACCGTGATAATTTTAATATTTTCAAGTTCTTTATTCATAAATCCAATGGACGTTTTCTTTAACTACATTGTGAAAAATTGTTTATAACAAATGTTTTTCACAATCTTACATAATTTTGAGTTACATAATCTTATTCCCCGAATTTGGACTTTCACAATTAAAAAAAAAATCGTTCAATTACGTTAACTTTGAGCAAAGATATATTAATTTAAAGTATTGGACTAACGAATATGTAATTAAGGAAATTTTGGAGCGAATACCGATTAAGTGGAATTAAAAAAATATTGAGATATTCGTTAGACTTTTGATTATGAAATAATTTTACAAAACTCACGCAAGGAAGAAAATTGTTTATTCTAGACTCTTCTGTAAGCATTGAATCAATTGACTATATAAAATAATATGAAATAAAAATTTTCAAAGAGATATATACAATAAATAAATATATATATGTATATATAAAGATGTTCTGTAAATAGGGATATTAGGGATGTAATCTAAATAATAATCTAATCTAATGTAATCTAAATAATAGGGATGTAATCTAAAACGTACAATTTCTCGAAATAAAGCTTTATTTTCCAGCAACATATTCAACAATTTATGAAGTAATAAAATTCATCGTGCTGTTTTATTGTATATTCTTAATTACCAATATAATAAATATGAGCAGAGATAATAGTTTGCAGTTAGATCTATTAAATCGTACCCGGCGAATATTTACAATCGATTTTCCCGAAAACAAAGCCTCATATAGAAAAATTTTATTGTTCTAAAAGTTTTCGATTTATTTTTTCAAGCAAAATCATCCCCTTCCTGGTTATGTCAGTATTTACAGAATACTTTGTATATAATTCTCAATTAATATCTCATTAAAGAAAAAAATTTCTATGCTCATAAGCAATGTGAATCTCAATTGTAAATTACCATAACAATTTACAAGTCGTTTCGAACGTAGAACTTCAACATTTATAGTATTTAACTTTATACAAACTTTGCATTATGTTATGTATCGAAATTGACTAATAATTACAACAGCCATAATATAACGCTTTAAAGAGCCGGAATTTCATGAACCCTCCGACGATCTATGCGAAATGTCTGTTGATGGTCTCGAGAAAAAACATGTGATACCTTTGAAAGTAATAATTTACATGATCTTTTACAGCAGGTCGGCGTACGGTACACCGTTATCGACCAGGCCGGCGACGGTTGAAGAGACTTCGGCATCGTTGCCTCTCAGCGGCATGCAGAGGGAACTTCACACAATTCTCAAGGAATTGCAGTTCATCACGAGCCGCATGAAAAAGTCGGACGAGGATGACGAGGTCATTAGCGACTGGAAGTTCGCCGCCATGGTGGTCGACAGGTTGGATGTTTTAAATCTTTCCTGTGGCTTCAGTTCAGTCGTGCGCACATGGCGTCCGACGAATCTCTGGTGGAAAATCGCGAACAAAGAAGCTTTTATATTGGAGTTCGAAATTCAGATCCTTGTTCCTCGCACGATGAAAAACTTGTCATTTAGGCGCCGGACCATCGATTCGTCGGACGAATCCATTACGTGATTGTTTCAAACTTTTATTTGTTTTAATTACTCAAAATTTTTCTGCTCAATAATTTCATTTGCTTGGACCTCACTTATCACATGAGGTTAAGCGGAGAAATTTATTTGCTCAGTAATTTCAATTATAAGAAATTTATAATTGGTACATCTATATAGGGTTGGAAAGTGACTCATTACTTGTAATGAAGTCCAAACTTTTCACAATATATTACTTAAGGATTAAAGATTACCAAGAAATGGATTAATTTTATTAATGAATCTTTTAGTAACCCCCTTTAATCTTTAAATAACCATACATTATAAAAACGAGCCTTAAAATAACTTTCTTTCGGTAACTTAATTAGTTCCATTTCTTATAATTAATTAATTTAATAGTTATTTCTACCTATTATATATTCTATCTCTTCACTATTTATTTAATCTATTATTGAAACATTCGACTTGTGAAACTAATATTCAAATTTCTTTCGTGTGAAATCAAGGCTTTGTCTGTTCGTCTTCACGTTATTCACGGTTTTGGCTACGGTGGTGATACTGTGTCGCGCGCCACACATAATCGTCCAGTAATAGACTGCCCCGGTCGAACCGAAAAAATACACAAAACATGCCAGGGATAGCGCCTCCTGGAATATTCGGTAAGAATAAACTTTATATTATATATTTTATCATATAAATAATTGTCTCTATGATTGCACTTTTTGCACAAAGCTTTTTTTATACCAAAATCGCCGTTGAGGTTGCTCGAAAATTACGATTTCACTTGATCGAGCATAGCCGCTAGGTATTTGCTCGAGAGACCGAAATCGGCATGTTAATTTCACACCGCGCGTATCAGATACGGCTATGATCATTATATGCGAATGACGCGGGCCAGATGACCATAACACAGTTAATACCGCGTGGAAATGTTAACAAGCCCCATGTAACAAGCTGGGCTCATTGGTCGTCGCGAGCGCTGAAAATATTCAATCGTGCCAACGCGAATGTCTCTACTCGCAATTTCGTCACACTAATTGCCAGTCGGTACCTCCGTAGAGCACTCCGGAGCACAATTATTTATGCATTAACCTGGATATACGACCATTTGATTACATGATTTCAAGTACTTGGACACTCGTTGCTTGATTATCGAAAATTGGCTTTGAATAGCGCGATCTAATAGCTTCGAACTAAATGTGATTACTGTACAAAAGAATATTTATTGTTCATTTATATATTAGGTGTTAAACTTAATTCCTGCCGTTTTTCGTTTCCAAAATTCATTTGTTTCGAAGGGAAGATGAATGAATACCTTAATCAAAGTAATTTCCTCCA
>NW_017295542.1:0-413 GCF_001594075.2 Trachymyrmex cornetzi
ACGATTCTCGCTCCGTATACTTTTTGGCCGGGTACAGAGCGGCGACCACCGCCCACGCGAAGCACGCATTGTCCGTTGTACCCACACTGATCACCGCTCGTTTCATCACAATTTCCCGCGGCGCCTCAACGTAACATCCCGCGCGCATGGGATTCAGTTTGTTCACATTAACAGTTAGGTTGAGAATTCGCGACAGCGCCCACCCACTGTCACGTTCCTCAAACTCTTCGAGCGATGCTAAGATAGGCTCGACGACGCGCGTCACGTATCACTCGCGCATATCGGTGCACCGATAAATCTCACTGTTTTTCGTGTTTATACTCTTACTGGCACGTTTGTCTTTCGTTGCGAACTCACCGTTGAACGCTGTGTTCACCTTTACACTACCGTGTCTTTCCACAGCGTCCCGCACT
>NW_017295542.1:679-1373 GCF_001594075.2 Trachymyrmex cornetzi
TTTTCAGTCTTTAAATCACGTCACACTCTTCCACGGAGCACTTGCAAGTTTCTCGGAAGCACGCGTTGTAGTATCGCAACGATTCTATAATGTCATAACATTCCCTCACTTTGTCATTATGTTTGAATGCGAAAATGCACTGTTTACAGTCAAAGCATTGACGGTCGTTGCATAAATCTAAAAGCAGTTTTTTTGACGGTATCTCACAAGGAGGAAATACATCCAGAAACCATTCAATAATCAACAGTTCGACACACTTGTCACTACCCGCGGGAATCTTAATGCACTTGCACCTATACGGGATCCTATCTGCGATTATCTTCGCCCAATAGTACTCGTTCTTCACTACATCTACATTTATATTTTTGTAAACGTCTTTTGCTTCTTCTCGTAACCACGTGTACACTCTCTGTCGTGCGAGTAAAGACCAATTCAAAACATGCTTTGTTATAACTTTTCCATGTTTCTCACCACGTATACCTAACTCTCGGTCGCGTAGAAACTGCACCGGCGATATTCGCATACCATTTATGTCTCTTTTTCGCTGATTACCGAGAACTCTCAACACATCTTTTACACAGCCTTCCCACATATGTTCCATGTCCTCAAATTCCACTTCCATCGCTTCAAATAACTTGGCCGTATTTACACCATCCATGTCCTCAACGTTCGCACGATGGTCAGCCATATTTTC
>NW_017295542.1:2879-7838 GCF_001594075.2 Trachymyrmex cornetzi
GGGCCTTCCTTCGCCTACGGTTCCCCCGCGCCTTCCCCCCGCGTCGCCAAGTACCCCCCGCGCCCCGCACTCCCCTCTAGCCCCATAGGTTAGAACCGGCCCAGTATACCTACTAGAAACATAACGTGTGATAAACAAGGAAAATTCAGTACTAATTTCACGATGCGAAACAGGTTGATATTTATAGTCGATTCTTGCTTTTAAGACTGTCTTAAGTACAATCTTAAGATGTCATAAGTCAATCGGAGGACTGTATTAGTATATCTTAAGACATTATTTAAGACAGTTTTAAAATAAAAACGGACTATGAATATCGCCCAATGTTTAGCGTTTCACAGTTGGCAGACCATAGGTTTTTATCGACATTCATAGACAAAGAGGTCGGAGATTCAGATGGGTCTTCTACAATAAACCGCAAGTCAGAAGTTCTAAGGGATCTTAAGTCATAATCGGTGAAGTTGGCCAACAGCCAACTTAAACGACTTGGTTAAGACTGGTTAAGACTTCTGACGTTTTGACTTGCGGCTTATTGTAGAAGGCCCAAGAGAGAGATGCTTGCAAACTGTACACACCATATCCTTCCACCATGGTTTATAGTCAAAGTGTCTCTCTAGAGATGGGCAATGTACAAGAAAAGCATCAATTCTATAATAATCGATTATGATCCAATCCGATTTTTAATTAACCGATTCATCGTGAAAGAAAACATCGATGTTGATAAAATCGATGATTTAAAAAGAAACTGATTACTAAATTTTGTTTTATTATCAATTTATAAAAATATATTGAATCATGATTTTTCAAATTATTTTTATCACAAAATAAAAAAAAGAAATAGAGTACAATTCTATATACCCCCACAGAAAAAAATTTATTTGTTTCAAGTAAACACATTTTCTTGAACTGTAATTTATTGATTCAAAAATTAATTACTTGCCACAATAAATTTGTTTTTTGTTCCAATAAAATATTATCCTGAAGCAAATAATTTATGAAAGAAGAAAATGTTTTATTCTAATAAAAACACAATTACTTGTCAGTAGAAAATTGTTTTATTAAATCTAATAAATGTCATTACTTGAATCTGATTGTTGTTAATAAGAGAACATTTTTCTTAAATTTATGACATGAGTATTTGAAATCGTACATTGATTACTTTTTATAAAATATTAGGTGTAACTTCGCTTCCGCCGTTTTCCTATAGATGGCTTTAGCAGTAAGTGGTGATCGAATTAAATAAATCATAGACGTCATACAATAAACTTGGGCATCTGTCAACATAACCCCATAGAAACATTAGTCGATTTGTGTCTGCATCATAAAGTTATTCTCGATTGAAAATGTCAGTTTACGAGCCAAATTCTCGTCATTTGCGGGAGGTTTTAATTTTCTGCTTCAATATGAAGAAATCTGCGGCTGAGGCTCATAGAATGCTCTCAAATACTTATGGTGAGGCCATTATTAGTGAAAGAACGTATCGTGAGTGGTTTCACCGCTTCAAGAACGGTGATTTTGACGTCGAAGACTGGCATAGCGGTGGAAGAGAGAAGGTTTTCGAAGATGCAGAATTGGAGGCATTACTTGATCAAGACTCGTGTCGAAATCAAGAAGAATTGGCACGATCATTGGGAGTGACTTAACAAATTATTTCAAGACGCCTCAAAGTCATGGGAATGATTCAGAAGCAAGGAAATTGGGTGCCGTACGAGTTGAAGCAGAGAGATGTTGAACGGCGTTTGTTTGTTTGTCAACAGCTGCTTGAAAGGCAAAGACGGAAGGGATTTTCTGCATCGCATTGTAACTGGGGACAAAAAATGGGTTTATTACGGTAACCCCAAACGCAGAAAATCATGGGGAGTTCCCGGCCATGCTTCCACGTCGACGACCAAATCGAATATTCACGGCTCCAAGGTTATACTCTGTATTTGGTGGGACCAGCTCGGCGTAGTGTGTATTATGAGCTGTTAAAACCGACTGAAACAATCACAGGCGATCGGTATCGAACACAATCGATGCGTTTGAGCCGAGCGTTGATAAACAAATGGCCGCAATACAACGAGAAACACGATAAAGTGATTTTGCAGCATGATAATGCTCGACCCTATGTTGCGAAAGTGGTCAAGACATACTTGGAAACGTTGAAATGGGAAATCCTACCCCATCCGCCGTATTCTCCAGACATTGCTCCCTCTGACTATCACTTGTTTCGATCAATGGCACATGGCCTGGCTGACCAGTCGAGTCTTCTGGTCTTATGAAGAAGTAAAAAATTGGATCGATTCGTGGATCGCCTCAAAAGATGACCAGTTTTTTCGACGCGGGATTCGTACGCTGTCCGAAAGATGGGAGAAAGTAGTGGCCAGTGATGGACAATACTTTGAATCATAAATGTATAAACAGTTTTTTACAATAAAGCTTAGAATTTCGAAAAAAAAAGGCGGAAGCAAAGTTGTATACCTAATATAATTTTTATTTCAGAAAGCAGTTTCTTGGTTACCAAAAATATTTACTAGTAGTGAGAAAATTGTTTCATAAATTAATTAAATGCCTGATAGGGACTGCCTCTCTAGTCTCTAATAAATCTAGGACTCTTGGGTAGTTATATCTTTGGGTAGATCAATGAGAGCCAACCATAATCGATGTCATCAAAAAAAGATCGATGTACCGATTAATCGAGCCCTGGAACCTCGAATCGAGCACCGATTATTGGGCGGAAAACATCGATTTTTGTATGATCAATGAAGCGCTGCTCATCCCTACCTCTATATATGTTGAGCCGGAAAACTAAATAGAGGAATCTCAAGAAGAAAAACTTCAGTGATCTTTGTTTGCACGAAGCGAGATATAATATTAATTGCATGAAATGAACAAGCCTGACAGAAATAAAGCGACGCTCTGTCTCTCGAAGTGAGATATTAATAATTAATTGTTAATATTGGTCAGTTAGGTTAGGAAATCTGTCATTCAATGCGATATAAGCTATGCGCTATTGTCATAAAGTCTGTTCGCGCTTGCACTTTTAGCACTCGGCATCTTCGCTATCTCTCTTTTCAAAGCCAAATATATCTATCTCATTTCAAGTGCAAAAATATTTGGGGATTTCATGTAACGCGAACAGATCTATATTTACATATCTTGTGGTTGGAGTACATAGGCCGGTATTCATAGTCAGATCTTATATTCAAGACCGTCTTAAGTACGGTCTTAAGAAGTCACGAACCAATCAGAGGACTGCATTAGCGTCTTAAGACATTACTTAAGATGGTCTTAAAATAAGAATCGACTATGAATACCGACCATAGCAAGCATCAAGCGTTAAAGTGGGAGCAGCAATTAATCCAGCTGGGCGATATAGTGGTATAAAAAATATTTTTTGCGCCGCTGTAAAAATCGCCTCATTGATTGGTCGCTGCTTTCTCTTCTTGACACTTGAATGTAAATACACTTTTAGGATACGGTAGAGTTACCGCTACGAATGCTTTGAAACATTTTATTTTATTAGTCAATTAGTGAAATTGTTTCTTCTGATTGGTTAATCAAATGCTTCGAAGCATTCGTAACGGCAACTTGACCGCACCCAATGGCAGCTTTCACATGTAGTGTAACTTGCGTAAACGCAATTTGCGTCAACCAATTAAATCGTCTCAACTAGATTAACACGTAGTAGGTTACACAGGGTGGCACCCAGTTGGACACGGCTCAATTGAATACGAGCCACTCACAGCGCTTGAGACTACAAAGTTCCTAAGCACCGGTCGCTGTGATTGGTGGTGTCCAATCGAACCGTGGTCAATCGGGATCACTCCGGTTACACATACGATTATGGCCAATATAAATGCTCCCTGAATCGAAATGGCGGTCAAAATAGTCTATAGGAAGACTGTCGGCATTACGGCTTAGATACTGACGGGATACTATTAAAGACCATCGGCCCTTGGCAAATTTTCGTGACTATCAATGGGGCCCGAGGATAATTAAAGAACGATGACGTTACCGACAATTAACAAAAAATTTACCATTATTAACACAAATATTTCGATAATTTATTATTAATAAAAGAAATCGAGTATTATTAAGTTTTAAACATGTATACATGTCTAGAATACAAGGCGTACCATTGCGCATGATGGCGATAGCAATACTGGAAACAATCAAATTTTGCCCTCTATGCATTTTCTTGCGTATAATAGCGCTGGCATATTGGAATAGCCAACCAAATTTTGCTCATAATTCACTCTCCTACTGCGCATTCTCGGGAATGGTACATTTTGTTTTCTTATATCATGAGTATATCTAGAACTTTACACTTAGCCAATGCTGAACGCCTTCATTGTTGACGGGTAGTTGAGTTTGTTTATAGAATTTTATAGAGGTTAAATTTCTATATGAAATTTAAAAAAATAAAAATTGTGTAAAATTACATTTTAAAGTTTGTTGCAGTATTATATTGCTTAATATAAATTTGGCAGTGTAAGAAAATATAAAGGCCCGTATTCAGAACGCGCTTTTATCGATAAAAGCGCACTTTTATCTCTGAAATTCTATAATATGCGTGACGTAAAGTATGGTATGTTAGCGTGCTAACATCGTTGTAAGCGCGTTCTGAATATGGGCCAAAGTGTATATATAAAGTCTATATACAGTGTGTTAAAATAATTAACTAAAGATCTTCATAAATAATAATAAGAATAAGAAGATACTTGTACAACAGAAATAAACAAAAAAGAAAAAAAATTAAAAAGATATAATTAAATTTAAATTAATAAACTAAAAAATTATATTAAAAAACAAAAACTATTTTAAATGATAATAAAAAATAACTAAAAAAAAAGTACAGGGAGCGCGCGCATAGAGTTCAAAAATTCTCGGTAAAAATAAAATCAGAGAAGACTCATATTATGTATTATTCTTATTTATAATTTTTAAGTTTATTTTATGTATAATTTTTATATTTTTTAT
>NW_017295542.1:8264-14076 GCF_001594075.2 Trachymyrmex cornetzi
TTTTGTGGTTTTTTTCTTCTTTTTGATACTGAAGAGGACCCAAATAATAGGGTCGAAACGTTTACCTATGTCACAATGATATAATTTTAGTGTTTATTAATAAATTTTTAATGAAATTTTTAATTATTAATAAATTGATTGTTACACATTATATCCTGTGTCGGCTCTAATAGGCATTGAAAGATTTTTATGCAGATTATTTCTAGAGAGCCTTTATCTTTTATCTATTGTCAAAATCAGAGAAGGTTACAAAGAATATTACCGTATTATACCGGTAGTACGAGAATTTATGAGAATTTACGAAGAAATTCAGTATTAACATTTATTTGTTGCTTGATTGCATAAAACAACATATAAATTTAATGTACGGCGATTAAAAAAGTATACAAAAGTGTTAGCCCGGATCTACAATAGGTTTTTAAGCCTTAAATCATAAGAAATGGATGAATTATAGTCGATTATCTTCTTCGCATTCGACTATCGACAGTAATTCGTCAATTTCTTATGATTAATGGTGAAATCACACGGTGCAGAAAAAGACTGCGGAATAGAGAATGCGTCATTGAAGCAACCAATCAGTGCTATTCCGAATAGCGCTGAATAGTGCTGAAATTACTTACGTAAATTTCTCCACAATAATTACATTTGTAAGAAACGTTTTTATTGTCATATAAGTCATCTTTTACTCTTTTAAAAAATTTCCATACAATGCTTTTTGATCTTGGCATTTTGAATACGTTGTAGAAAACTAAAATGTTCGACTCAAGCTGCGTTCTGTTACTCTGTTACTCTTACTCATCGCGAGTATTGAAATACTCAAGATTCTCGAGTAAATAACGGAACAAGGAACACAAAAACACAATTTCAATTCAGCGCTACTTTCAACAGTTTCTTTTTTGGCGAATTTGATTGAATGCACTAGGCTTTAAATACCAGTACGACGTGTTATTCGAATTATGTTACATCACGTATCAACTTGTCGAGTCTCTGATTATTGGTCTGTTTTCTGTTCCTGCACTAGAATTCTCTTTCTCGCTTTCGATAAATATCAAACATACATCTATCTCACTTTAAGTTCCAAAACTACAGCCACAGAAAACAGACCTTATAAGCTCTCTAGTGCACACTGAGTGTTGTGAGTGTTACGTAAGAAATGTTGCCAACGTAAGAAAAATCTGCAGAATATAAGGATTTTAATAGCACAATATTGCAAAATTTACTACAGAGGAGAGAACTGAGCTTACTGAGCGCAGTATTTAGTAATATTCCTACGAATCTTATCACGATATCAAGTACTACCAACCATCAAATTCACGGTTATTAATTCTAACATTCAATATATGTGTAATATATGCATTAAAATAATTTGAAAATGTAAAATTATTTTTATTTTATGCAAATTATAAATTCTCATAAAATCTCGGAAAAATAATGGCTCGGTAAAATACCGGTAATTTCCCGAAATCTTCTCATCCTTTCTGATGTAATATACCACCTTCGGAACTCTACGCGCGCATACAACAAAAGACAACATATATACAATATAATCAATACAGATCACCAAATGACTAATCTATATAAGAAGTCGATAACACTTGCGCGGTTTGAAATGCGTGAACTGCCGTTGAAACAAATAATTATTCATCATATTAATAATATAATTGCTATATTTATCGTATTATTAGTATTAATAAAAAAAACGTATTTGTAAGTATTAGTAGAAAGTAAAGTACAAATACACATATATTCATTTTAATTTATTATTACACATATATCCTAATACATTATACATATAGCAGTTACCGAAAATTTTTTAAATTTCACAATAGAATTTTTTATTTATGTTGTTACATTGCACATTTTGAAAGAGCAGATTCGGGAGACGCTACGCTAAAATTTTCTTATTTAAAGAATTTATAATTTTTCTATTTTCTCTCATAGTAAACATGTTTTATTGTTGCATTTTTTTACATTTGCCATAGCGTCTCTCGACTGCTCTTTCAAAATGTGCAATTAATTTTTTTCTTTTGTTTATGTTACTAAATGTACGTGATAGTGTAACTCTTGAAGAAGAAAAATTATCCATGTAAATTGCTGTGCGACTGCTCAAAGATGAAGAAATTAAGTTCTCCGTAGACAGGTTTTTAGTGAACAAATGGCTTTTTGCAAAAACTAATAAACATTTCAGGCTCTTTCAGGGCTAGATTTGTTCGTCATTACAAGGGCTACATTTTAAGAGAATTTCAAAGACGCTTTGCGTTTAAATGTCAATGAACAGAGAGCGAGTGAAAAAAAGGTATTTTTTGGTGGTATTTAATTTTTTTTCTATTTAATTAATAGATCGATTTTAATGTTCCACCTCTCATTTTGTAGGTATTTTGAATACCTACGTTTTTCGTACCGAACTTTTTTTCATACAATCAATATCTTTCGTTTTATAAGTAAAAAAACGTGATTTTTGCAACAATTCGATTTTTTTTCACATATTTTCTTCACAAGTCTCGAGTCTCAAACATACGCATTTCTTTTCTGATAGCCTTTCGAAGATTTTCCTGAAGAGAAATGCTTGTTTATAATTTTTTTCCGGTAAAATTTTACTTCTACTGAACTATTCTTGCTACTCGAGTTTATGAAGGAGGTATATAACGCGAATTTAAAATTGTAAACAATTAAATATCTCATAAACTGTTGCGTTTTAACATGATTTACTGGATTAATGGAAAGTGTATACTATTACTACAATTTATTAAAACTTACGTGTCATTTAGAATATTCCTCGTCCCTTATCGACGCCGTGGGCCGCCGAGTGGCCGAGATTGCCAAGAAGGCATTTTCAATCGCTTGAAACAAACGACTAATGTGAGAAAGAGCTCGCTGTCTCATTCACTCTCGGCGTGTCGATGGTGAGAACACGTACATTGGCTCGTACTTGTATGTTACAGCGCCGCACCACGATAAATGGCTGAACTTGTAGGCGTGATGTTTTGACAACGAAATTTATGTTGCATGCCATTTCGTTATTATTTGCTTAATTGTGAAAATGTGACTTGTCTTGTACTTATCAAAATCGTAATTATCGATGAAAAAGTTATCTTGGAATTTTATTTGTAAAAGCGTATATTTTATTCGTTTCAACAGCTGTCAGACCGTGTGTTTCTGCCCGAATATAGGCTCACTTTACGTGCTTTTTACGACCATTTACTGACTGTCAAGGGAGGAAAGGACAATTTTCATCGATTTTTACAAGTGTTTTAAAACGATCTCGTCATTTCGTTTCATTCAAATTGTCTTTATTTAAAAATAGCATGCAACATAAATTAACATGTCATTCCTCGCTTCTGACATCACGATTCCAACATGGCTACCACGACTAGTCAGGAGCCGTAAGTGTTAACATATTAAGTTGTGATATGCTTGTTTCACGAAAATAAGCATTCAATAAATTGATCAAATAATGCAGAATATGTAGAAATATAGAACAGAGAATATCTAAATTGTATTTTCAATCTAATTGTATCCTCAAAGTAAGAAGATTATGTATTTTGTAAATTTTCATAATATGTTCTTAATGAATATTTTTTTTCTTTCTGTCAGTAGAATATCTACTCAAACTCAGAATATAGTCTAACTTCATGATAAAATTAACGATCTACGCCGCAAATGATCGTATTGTCCGTTTTACAAGTTTTTCCTTTTTGTGTTAAGATTTCTTTTGCGTAATGATCAATCTCGTGAGAAAACTTAGAATCGCCACAGATCACGCTCGGCAGCTGCTGTATCGTATTATTGCGTAATTACGCCGTCTCACCTGCCAACAGAGGAAGGAAGACCGCATCAAAAGGGGAACCAAATCAGAAGAAAGACCGAAGAGGCTGAGCTGGAAGACCGCCCACCCGAGAGTTCAGACACGCAGGTTGTATTGCTTTGAATAATTGTTCATAATCCGCTGCCGGCTAAAACATTCTTATATCAGGCATCCTTGCAGAGTACCGGCTGAGGCCAGAATTCCCGGCCCCTGGTGGGGCCGGACGGACGTCCAGCGGGGGCGTAGGGCCCCGACGAGAAGCAGAAAAAGGAGCCATCCTGATCATCTCCGCCAGGCTTGGAAGTGCCGGGGCTGCCAGCAGAGACGTCGCCCTTGAAAAGGGATTTGCGCGCTCGTGAGAACCAGAAATCACGGCCGCGCGGGCCTGCGCGGATAACGTGACGAGCAAAAGCCAATCAGCGTAGCGATCTCCCCCCGAAGAAGGGGGGAACTGAGCAGCCTGCGTGAATCCGCCGGGAGCTTCCGGGACTCACTCCTGCTGTGGCCGAGCCAAACGATTGTGAGGGAAGAGCGAGACCGCAGCCGACGAGGACTAGAGAGCCTAAGTGCTGACGAACCTCAAGAGATTACTGCCGTGATCGAGACTATCGAGGAGACTAGCGGAAGGAATCAGGACGACGAAGGTGAGACGAGCATCGTCAATGTGAAGCTGCCAATCCGGGTTTGTCGCTTCGGGGGGATCGCACGTAAGAAAGCTCGCGCCGCGAAGAGAGGCCGGTGTAATGGCCGCCGTGTAAAGCCGAGGAATTGCGAGCCACGTACCATCCTCCCAAGTCTTGCGAGTATTCGTTGTCGAGTTTTGCGATTCAAATCGTCAAGAGAGTATTAGTCGCCGAGTTTCGTAATTCAAATTGTTAAAAGATTATTAGTTGTCGAATTGTTATCGTTCGAGTCGTTAAGGGAATTCTTAGTGTCGAGTCGCGCTCGTCTCTCTTGCCACAGTCGCGGGTACGAGTTCTTGCTGGCTGGCGAGGGATCGGGTGAATAACCAGTAGGAGTATCAGACACCGTCGGAAGTGACCGCGGAGAAAATAGGAGCTCGTACTGAAGCGTATAGTCGGCATCCGACATTAAACATAAGTTGTCAAGCTCTCGAGCAGGCGTAGAGTGTATCGAGTTCAGTGGAAGGAGCAAAGCTCCAGAGATTGCATGTAACCGCATCGTCCAATCGAGTTGTTTGTATTTCTTCATTATTCGTCATACACAATTAGTCTTTCTATTTTTTCAGTATTCGTTAAATATAATCGTCTTTATTACTTTATTGCTTCGTGTGTAGGGGAAAGTGGGCGAATTGTGCGCAGTGGGTAATTGTGCGCATTCTGGTTTGGTACTTTGCTGATAGATCTTCATCTATATGTCTCCACATCGCCGTGATGAAATTTTTACGCAGGAGGTCGTCCTCTTAAGTTATAACCACAAAAGATATGACGTAAGTACATTGATAAACAGTGAAAGATAAAAACGTGAAAATATACATTTTCTTGTTATTTCAGCGTTCAGAAAATAAGGTGGTAAGTCCGTATTTTTAATTTGTTGATTTAAAGTTGCATACGTTATTAAAGTACGTTATTATGTGCGCCTTTCGACCCGTTATTTATTAAGTTTGGTTAACTAGTATTGAAGTAATCGTATTTCATATAGAGTCAGATCGTGGCGGGTAACTGTGCGCAGGCAGTTTGAAATGTGCACAATTACCCATTTTCAATAGACTATATAACAAATCGGTCAATAAGTCCCGAGGCTTTTTATGAAATGGCAATGGTAACGAAAATTTCTTCTTGTTACCATCACGCGCCATCTCTTAGATGACAGGAAAAAAAAATTCATGAAAATCCGCCCAGTAGTTCCCAAGTTACACCGCTGTGAGTGACGGTACTCTTGGTAGTCGCGTCAACCATGGATGCAAAGCAGTTTCGTGTCTTGATTTATCATTGTTTTTTAATGAAAAAAAATACTGTGCAAGCCAAAAAATGGCTTGATAAGTGT
>NW_017295542.1:14886-19704 GCF_001594075.2 Trachymyrmex cornetzi
TAGCTATTTTCCAGTATACACAAGTAAAACTGAATTTGAAGTGAGCTGAGTATTTTATACTCAGATTATGACGGCACTACTTATTTACTTTTGTAAAAAGTTATGTCAACATAGGTTCATAACCCCACTTTGGATTGATATTATAATATCAATCCAAAATAAAAATAAAATAAAATTTTATAAATAAAATAAAATTTAAAAATAAAATTATATTAAAATAAAATACATATAAAGTCATATCGTGGCGGGTAACTGTGCGCAGGCGGTTTAAAATGCGCACAATTACCCATCTTCAATAGACTATATAGCTATTTTCCAGTATACACAAGTAAAACTGAATTTGAAGTGAGCTGAGTATTTTATACTCAGATTATGACGTCACTACTTGTTTACTTTTATAAAAAGTTATCACATGTTAACATAGGTTCATAACCCCACTTTGGATTGATTTTACGAGACTCACTAAAGCACATTTTCGATCTTGTGCGAATTATAGGTAAATACTCAGTTGAATCTCTCTTGTCAGAATGCAAAACATAATTCATAACACACATAATTCAAAACATAATTCATTCACTTCCTACAACTTTTGCTTTGCGCACAATTCCCTAACCCATGCGCACAATTACCCAACGCGTGGCAAATTTTTTCGCTTTTCCGTTTTTTCCTTTTTGCCAAATACAACCTTATTGAATAAAAATCTGTAACTTTGCGCACAATTCCCTAACTCATGCGCACAATTACCCGGCGCGTGACAAATTTTTTCGCTTTTTCGTTTTTTCCTTTTTGCCAAATACAACCTTATTGAATGAAAATTTGTTCAATATAAGAATACGTAATGGTAGGAGAATGTTTATAGTTTCTATTTCTCTATTTATATCGCTTTGAACTTAGAAAACCATCCCAGAAAAACAAATATCCTTTAGGTGCGCACAATTCGCCCACTTTCCCCTAAATGTGGCATTTAGTATTAACCGTTAAACTATTCAGGTTAGAATCTGTCACACTGATGGAACAGAGGAACACGTATGAATATGCAAGTGAGGCTAGGATATTCTCTGCTGTAAATATTCTCTGCTGTAAAACACATTTTCCGATGTAAGAATACAATTTGTATTCTGGTAGTTTATTTTAATTAATATTATCTTATAAAATTTGTAATAACTTTTATTGCAATAAGAAAATCCGCCTAGCTGTCGCAAAATTATGCTGTCGAGCGAAAGAGATACTTTTATTTAAGAGGAGAGCAAAAAGCACGCGACAAAGTTGTGCCGTCGCTCGTGAGCACGGTTACAAGTTACATGTCTTTACTGTATTTGACGTTGGCACACAAATTTAATATCTCGAGACACTGGTAGTGTCTCGGCATTAAGGTACGCGCAGCGATACTACCGTTGCTACTTTACGCGAACCGGCGAATTGCGGGAGACCGAGATTATCATATCTCAATAAGGGCAGAACTGATCACGTTCTATGTACGCTTAATCGATAGCATACACTCTGGTTATATAGTACGTGTTTCTATTTTTTCTCTACATGCCCTATGAGCGGAGATATTGCGACGCAAAATACGAATCTGAAACTTTTAATGTAAGAAATGTCGTCGTTGTCATCGTCGCCGCTACAGAGTGGGAGAAATCTTTTTGAAATTTTTGGCGCAAGAGGCAAATGTGGCGCTAGCAATGCATGCTCGGCGAGCATTGCGAGCGCTGTGACGGATCTGCACATTTTACACATTCTACACTCTGTAGAAATTATAAGTAAAGTTTACGATCACGCGATTGGGGAGGAGTTGAATAAGTGCGATTGTGGCTAAAGCTATACAGGGTGCGGCGCTAGAATCCGGATAAAATTCAATTTAATATTCTCATTGTTTTACAGTTCCGCCGAAAGCGCTATATGGCGCTAATGTTGATCACATATGTTGGTAAGATATTAATAATCTAAACATGGCTGAAAACATAAAGAATAGTGCAGAATATAATCGAAGAGCAACGATTATCGAAAGTCTTTGCGCCGGACGGACACCATCTAAAATAATCAGTTTTTTCGGGTACCCCCGATCGACAGTATATGATGTCGTCCAAAAATACACGGCTTCAGAGAAGTCTGAAAAAGGATCTGCCACCCCGGCAAGAAAGATCTAAGTACGGGAAAGGGGTACGAGGACCCCGGAACTCGTAAACAGAGCTCAAGAGCTGATTTCGGAGAATCCAGGGATATCTCTTCGAAAATTAGCATCTATTCTGGGGATAAGCGATAGAAGTATACGTCGGATCGCTCATGAAGATCTTCGATATACGTTCTATGTGATTAAGGTTCGCCAGATTCTCTCGGAAACCGCGAAGAATAAAAGACTTGCCCGCTGCAATCTCCTCTTGAGTTCGTTAAAACATGAAGTGTCTGGCCGCATTAAATTTTTTTCCGATGAGAAAATGTTTACGGTCGATGCAAAAATGAATCGGAGAAATGACCGTTGGCTCTACAGTCCTGAGGACGTCCCCATAGTTGGTAAAACCAAGTTCCCAGCTAGTCCACGTTTTGAGTGTCGTGTCTAGCGAGGGCGACGTTATGCCGCCGTACTTCTTTGAGAAGGGTCAAATGGTGGCGAAAGAAGTTTATGTGGACATCCTGAGCACAGTGGTGAAGCCTTGGATGGAGTCCGTGGCTTCAGGAAGGCCGTACATCTTTCAATAAGATGGCGCACCCGCTCACACCAGTCATTTGGTGCAAAATTGGCTCTCGGATCATGTCGAACTCTTTTGGTCTAAAGATTTCTGGTCTTCTAACAGCCCTGATTTAAATCCTTTGGATTATTATGTGTGGGGCGTTGTTGAAAGAGTTACCAATGCGACGAGACACTCCAATGTGACTTCCCTCCGGGACAATATTGAGGCAGCATTTGCGGCCATGGACCGCGTGCAATTAAAGACCGCGCGCGCGCGCTTTAGAAACCGAATCGAGAAGGTAATAGCGGCGCAAGGAGGAGGTTATATCGAGTAGAAGGGCTCCTAAAGAACTTCTTAATATGTATGACAAAGTATATTTTTGTATGTTCTAATATTAGCTTAAATAAATAATTTCTTCAAAAAAATATTTTTGTGTCCGGATTCTAGCGCCGCACCCTGTATATAATATTCCAGTTATCTCAAATTAAATGTTTAGATTATCCAAATAATATCGAGATTGTCGTTGAGGAACTGTGACCATATTTATACGGCACTCTTAATCGGGTTTAAGTGACGAAAATACATTCAATCGAAGCGTTTGCGCATAAAAATAAGTAAAGGTATGACAACAAAAAGTGTCGCTCTGCCTCATGAACCGTGATTAGTCATTAAAGTCAATGACTATTCAGGTTAAGAAGTTTGTCACAGCGACGAAATATTGCGATGCAAGCATACACTGCAGACACTGTAGTATTCCCCATCCGCAAGTTCCGCTCGATGGGACATAGGAAAATGAATTCTTGCGAATCGGAAATTACATATATACAGGGATTGCCGACTGTGTTTTGTGTATGCATTTTAATTTTGATTTACATTTTTGTCTTTCTGTATACTATATGTATATACGACATTCATGTTCTGATCATATTGACCTCCATATTTATCTGGGGAGACTTAATTAATTACCTCTAGGGTTATGTTCAGATTCCCATAAGAGTGCTACCCAGGTATCGCTCTATCTATTTTTGTTATTTACCGAATGTTAAACAAGGATGACATAACACCCGGAAAACGCCCAGGTGGGAATCCGAGTACGCCTCAGTACGTCGATTAACCATGCACTTGTAAGAGACAGTTATCTCCGTTTAAACCAACTTAACGAGTTTTTATGAGTATAAATACCTGTATGTATACGCACATACGCAAGCATCGGCGGAATCCGCAAAAGAAATAAGGCCGCAGCACAGACTTTTGCATGACGCATAACGCATAGTGCATAAGCGAATCAACTAATCAGATGCTTTCCATTCCTTCCATTCCATGGAAAAGAAGAATTTCGATTGGTTGATTCCCTTATGCACTATACATTATGCGTTATGCGAGAGTCTGTGCTGCGGCCAACAAATTTGCGCAAACGGCGAAATCAGCGGAATGAAGCCACGACCAATGACGAACGTTGCGCAGTTCCGCATCCCATGGGAGCGCACCCTGAGAGTGCGGTCATCGGTGATTAACTGTCAATTATAAGTGATCAATTCTGTTAAACAGCAAACACGATTATTCAGTTCCACTGTCAGTTGAATAATTTTTAAAACACAAATGATAAACACAAAAAGTAAAACACAAATGATACTTTCTCTTGTTATTTATACAAACTTACCTTTTTAAAAAAAAGTACAAAAAGCGCTAAGAGTCCGTGCTTTTTGTAAAGAATCATTTATTATTCAATTGGCAGTAGTGAAACCGGCCCAAATGATTCTTTACAAAAAGCACGGACTCTAAGCGCTTTTTGTACCTTTTTTTAAAAAGGTAAGTTTGTATAAATAACAAGAGAGAGTATCATTTGTGTTTTACTTTTTAATTTGATAGAATTTAATTTGATTAGTTAAGATTGTAGCATCTGGGTTTTAATTTTTCATTTGATACATTAATTTTTTTCGAAGAGTAATAATTTTTGTGACAGAGAATTACAGTTGCCATTACTTGGGTTGGAATAAGAAGACCTTCAATAAGAATATCCTTGAAGAAAAATTAAAACTATTATATTAATTGGGTTGAATACTTAGGTTTTATTCGAGAAGTACGTATGCTTAGCGCCTTTTTTAACCTTTCTTAAAAGGGTAAGTTTGTACTGATATCACGCATTTTG
>NW_017295542.1:19723-23192 GCF_001594075.2 Trachymyrmex cornetzi
GAGAGAGAGAGAGAGAGAGAGAGAGAGAGAGAGAGAGAGAGAGAGAGAATCGGCCAAAGGATCATGTGGCGCAATTCTCTTTTTCGAATTTCACACATATCGGCTGATTTTCATATAATACAACAAATTCACTACACGTCTGTGAAGCTAGCATATCATATGTTGGCATCGCATGAAATAACGACAGTTTCTGCTCGCATGCGCTATAATTCTACAGTTCTAGATAGATTTTAACAATAATTCTGTCGATTTCCATAAAAAAAAAAATGTTTCAAAAAATGAAATGCTAACTTCGCATCTCACCATTCAATATCTCACTGGAATTCGAACATATGAGCTGTAAAGTACAAGAATACAAAGAATTCTAAAGTTAAAACTCATTATATCAATATGAGATGGAATAATCAGAACTCTTAAGAATCGGCCAACATATCAGCTGCATGTACTATTAATGTAATATTATCGGGCAATTTCTTTGATTTTATAGCCAGAATTATGGATATGTAAGGGGAATATATATACAGCTCTTTATATTCTTGTACTTTACAGCTCATACGTTCGAATTCCAGTGAGATGCTGGATGGTGAGATGCGAAGTTAGCATCTCATTTTTTGAAATATTGTTTTTTGATGTAATTCGACAAACTATTGCTAAAACCTATTCAGGAACTGTAAAACTATAGTATATGCAAGCAGAACTATTGTTATTTCATTTGATATGATAGCTTCACAGACATATTCACCACGCAAAAGTGTCACGTGTAGAAAAAGTTGAGATGAGAAATCCCTTTGGCCGACGATGTAATGTTGGTATCATTAGCATTTCTTTTATTACTAACTTTTACTTCCAAACGAGAAACGATATTTTCGACCGAAAAAATTACGGATAACGCTATTGCATCATTTGGATCGAAGCAAGTCCATGTCCGCATCAACAGAGTAATCCCGTTGACTTCTGTAATATTGTAATTGGCACAAATAATATATGTTATCTGCAACATAATGTGTCTATTAAAATGCTTCGTGTGAAGGAGTAAAAGTAAGGTTTCGTCAGAGAAATGAGCGAGTTATTTAATTTATATATAGAATTAGAGTGACATAATGAAAAGAAGCGTCCCTTAAAAAAATATATAAGAGTATATCTGTTTTTATTATCATAAATAAAAGTATCAATTAAAATATTTCGAATTTTATTTCTTCATTCCATGCATGTATTGAAATCAGCATTTATAAATGCTGTTATCTCACTTCGGCAACTTACTCGCATGTCAACGGTGTGCACTCCGCGCATCGCACCGAAAAACAAACACTGAAAAAAATGTATGTAATTTTACATAGAAATTACATTTATATAACCGGAAAATTACCTACATATGACAGAAAATTTCCAGTTATATTTAGATAATTTTCCAATCCTATACATGCAACTTCTATATAAAATTACATGCACTTTTATCAGTGAACGAACGTCCAGGACTATTTATAAAAATGGGTTATATAGATATTGTAAAAACGTTAGCTAAACTTGTAGGTAAACGTTTCAAAATGGTTTTTTTACAGTAGCAAAAACGTTTTATAATAGTTTTTATACTGGTTTCATAAACGTTTAATTGATCGTTATTTCTAATGTTTCCTATACGAACACATATAACGTATTATCTTATAACCCCAGATAGACTTGTATGATGATCACGATATGCACAAATTAATTTACTGAAAATTTAGAACAATTTTATGATCATTTATGACATTATAAAAGCAAAAACGTTTATATTAAAGTAAATATAAAATTTAGGTTATTTGAATGATTAAATTTTTTGTTATAGAATTACAAAAACATATGTATGAAAATATATCTTCAGATTTATAATATTCTTTTTTCGATATCACTATATGAAATATTTACATCATACATAATTAAATGAAATACATCATATAATGATGCACATTTACAATTATCATGTGGTGCTATAGAAAGATTAAATAATTTTTAAATTTTTCTTTATTTTATGCCGCATAAAGTACGGTAAATATATAGTAAAATTTGGGTAAACAAATGTCGATTTTGATGTACCGAATTTTGTTGAAAGGATTCGTAATCCTGATGCGATGTCATAGTAAACATAAATGATTTGTAAATTTTTCCTTATTTTACGCCGCATGAAGTAAGATAACTATAATTTTTACCAACATCAGAAAATACGGTACTAAAAAATTCTGAAAAAAAATCTAAAAAAATTCTCAAAATTCTATAAAAAGAAAATAAACAATTTTTGTCTCTTGCTATTTTTTCGTAAAGTTAATAGCACTTGAGTAAAAAATTATTGAAAACCAACATTCGGTGATTTTTAATAATTAATATCTTGTTAACTATTGCGAAAATTGTAAAATAGTAGAGGACTTTTCGTCTCACAATCAGTTTAGTCCGCTCTACCTGCTTACGCGTGTTGTCAGGAGTTATCAGACACCCTATTATATACATACATGCTTATTACATATTGGGTACGGGAATAAGTTTCCGCCCTTTTTGAAAAGAAAAAGATGTGTTTATTTAAACAAATCTATATAAGTGAGTTCATTCAAAATATGCTCCTTCGGAAGCAACAACTTTCTCCCACTTTTCCGGTAATAAACGGATTCCTCGAACGAAAAAATCTTTTCCAACAGTGGATCTATCAACGTTTAACTCTTTTGACAACCTATCGAGCGATAAACATGAATCTTCTTCGAGTAATGCTTGCAATTCTGCATCTTCAAATTTTTTCGGTGCACCTTCGCGTTCTTTGTCACGCACGTCAAAATCACCACTGTTGGATCGCCGAAACCATTCTTTACAACTGGTTTTCGATGGAGCATGCTAAGCGTAAACATCTACGAGAAAACGATGTGATACTGCAGCACTTTTCTTTAAAATAAAATAATGGAGTAAAACTTCCCGCAAATGTTGCTTTTTTGGAATAAATTCCGACATCTTCAACGCAAAAAAAGTTACTCTTTTTTTCCACTTCGAACGAATGCCAACTATTGGGCTCAAAAGTTTGAACACAAACCTTTCAAACACATGTGTTGCCGTTCTATCAAACACACAAGCAATGCTACTAACGACATCTTTCTACAATGGGCGGAAACTTATTCCCATACCCAATACATATATGATCGGTACGAATGTCAAAATAAAATTCAATATATGCCAAATTTAAAAGTGTTCAGACAAGCGTGCGATTAGCTCAACGTTAGCGTAGGTAGGCTACCACCCCAAAGGTCTTAAGTTCAAATCCCGTCGATACTCAATGCGTTTTCAAGAATATTTATAATAGCGTTAATTATAAGAATTTGCATATACATAAAAATAATTAATAAATTTAATTAATAAATATATAATCTAAAAATAAAAAAACAAAATTATAATTAAATTTTTTTTCGTTAAAATATTCCCAGTAGATAAATGTACATCTGGAGACACTGGTAGT
>NW_017295542.1:27511-31142 GCF_001594075.2 Trachymyrmex cornetzi
CAACGCTTAGCGCTTTTTTTACCTTTTTTTAAAAAGGTAAGTTTGTATATAATTTATAAATTACAGACGTTTCGATATACTTTACAGCAACTTCTAGTTTATCTTAGAATCATCCAATGCTTCATAGATGAGCCGATAGTGATACGAAATATTGCAGCAACATTTAGTAAACGAAATATCATGATGCAAATATGATGCAAATATGAGACATTAAAAATCGGATTTTTGTTTCTCATATTTACATCATATTTGCATCATGGTATTTCGTTTTCTGATCTACTAAATACGACTACAATATTTGGAATCACAATCGGCTCATCTATGTAGCATTTGATGATTGAATAAAACGTAAAGTTGCAGTAAAATTCATGTACATCTGTCTATCTGGGAACGTGTTAAAAACGTTTTCTTGTAACCGTTACTGACGGTTTTTCAACAGTTTCTTAACGTTTTTGTTCTACTTGGATAGAGAAGAAGGTGGTATTAAGTCAGTGTAAATATTGTGGTCCCCTTAATATCTCCGCTATTATACAGCAAATACTAATGATTACTTATGAAATTACTTTATAAGTTCAATAGCTCGCCGTTATATTATGAGAGAGATGCTGATATGCCAATAATCAATAGCCAAAACTTATAACGAATATTTACTTTCAAGTATTTCTAAGGTACATTTTAGCATTTAATTACACCTACTTACTCATTTTTCTTCAACTCGAGCGTATTATCACATGAATATATGTTTATTTGTTGTTTGTTATTTAACATTTTATTCGAATGTATTAGATGTTAAACTTAATTCCTATCGCTCGCTACTAGAAGGCTCTGCCTCCAACACTGACGAGTTTCGTTGATGAAGTTACATGTCTTTTGTAGTTTAGACATCACTGAAAGTGATTCAATCCTCACTGGTTAGATTTTTCGACGCCAAAGAGATTTTCCAATCGATTGAAAATGAATCGCGATAAGCTGTTTTTCCGACATATGCTTCTTCACTACTTCGACCTCAAGAAAACCGCAGTTGAAGTGCATCGCTTATTATCCGAAATGTATGGTGATGAAACTCCATCGGAACGAACATGTAGAGTTTGGTTTCAACGCTTCCGAAACGGTGATTTTGCTGTGAGAGACAAAGAACGTCCAGGACAGCCGAAAAAATTTGAAGATGTCGAGCTGCAAGAATTGCTTGATGAGAATCCAGCTCAAACGCTTTTAGAATTGTCGAAACAGTTAAATGTTACTCCAATGGCCGTCTCAAAACGCTTGTATGCCATGAGAAAGATCCATAAGGAAGGGAGATGGCTACCACATGAGTTGTCAGAAAGTGCCACTTCAAATCGTTTGACTATTGAGATTTCTTTGCTTGCCAGGCAAAGAAAAAAGAGTTTTTTGTGGCGCATCGTGACTGGCGATGAAAAATGAATTTATTTTGATAATCCCAAGTGGAAAAAATCACCGGTATACCCCGGCCAACCATCCGCTTCAACGCCGAAGAGGAATATTTACGGGCATAAGACCTTGCTGTGCGTTTGGTGCGACCAGGAAGGGGATATGTGAAGTTAGCACCCCAACTATAGTACTCAGGAGTTGTGATTAGAGTTCCCGTTTCTTTTTGACGAGACAAAGTGTTCTATATAATTTATAACAAGAGTTCCGTTTAATAAGTATTTTTAAACAATTTTTAGAAAATGGGGTGCTAACTTCTTATCGAAAATCGAGATCCAATAGTTCTGAGCGGCCCAATAGCTTCATTTCGTGAATACCTAGAGTTCCTGATACATAAAAAAATTTTTTAGATAATAAAAAAAAATTAAAAATTTTTGAAAAATCAATTTTTAGATACAATAGTTCTGAATAGAGTTCCTGATACATAAAAAACAATTTTGACATACAAAAAAATTTTTTTTTTAAATAAAGTTTTGAAAAAATTTTTTTATACAATAGTTCTGTCACACGTTAATGGTCATTCTGTCTATTTCGAAGAGTTCTAAGCGATTAAAATCAACACAGACCCAAAAATAAAATAGATATGTACTTAAAACAAAATTTGAAAAATTGGTTGCAAAAGCACATATCTCCTTATGTAGCCATCCAATCGCATTTTCACCTAATACTTTTCGTCAGGGCTCGTCGAGATCTGCCCAGAATGCCAGTCAGAACTACTCAGTACTCTCAAAAAATTTTCAATAACCCTTCCCATGTAGCGTATCTCGCAAATCGTTGGCCCAATCGCTTTTTCACCTCATACTTTTCGTTAGAACTCGTCGAGAACTGCCCAGAACGCCGATCAGTACAGTACTCTCAAAAAATTTCCTCTTTTTTCGAGAAAATTTTTTGAGAGTACTGTACTGATCGGCGTTCTGGGCAGTTCTCGACGAGCTCTAACGAAAAGTATGAGGTGAAAAAACGATTGAGCCAACGATTTGCGAGATACGCTACATGGGAAGGGTCATTGAAAATTTTTTGAGAGTACTCAGTAGTTCTGATCGGCGTTCTGGGCAGTTCTCGACGAGCTCTAACGAAAAGTATCAGGTAAAAAAGCCATTGAGCCAACGGTTTTCGAGATATGGGAACATTTGAACTCTATCACTGAAAATTTTCTAAGTCCGACGTCGAAAATTTTTTTAGAGTACTGAGTAGTTCTGACTGGCATTCTGGGCAGTTCTCGACGAGCCCTGACGAAAAGTATTAGGCGAAAATGCGATTGGATGGAGATATGTGCTTTTGCAACCAATTTTTCAAATTTTGTTTTAAGTACATATCTCCTTTATTTTGAGGTCTATGTTGATTTTAATCGCTTAGAAATTTTAAAACTCTTCGAAATAGACAGAATGACAATTAACGTGTGACAGATCTATTGTATAAAAAAATTTTTTCAAAACTTTTTTATTTTTTTTTTATAAATTTTGTTGTATATCAAAATTGTTTTTTTATGTATTAGGAATTCTAGGTATTTACAAAATAAAGCTATTAAGCTGCTCAGAACTATTCGAGCTCGAATTTCGATAAAAAGTTAGCACCCCATTTTTTAAAAATTGTTATTAAGGGAATCTCGAGTTAAAAAGTACAGAGAACTCTTCGTATCGTTGAAAGGAAGCAGGAACTCTATTCAGAACTATTGTATCTAAAAATTGATTCTTCAAAAATTTTTAATTTTTTTTTATTTTTCAAAAAATTTTTTTATGTATCAGGAACTCTAGGTATTCACGAAATGAAGCTATTGGGCCGCTCAGAACTATTGGATCTCGATTTTCGATAAGAAGTTAGCACCCCATTTTTTAAAAATTGTTTAAAAATACTTATTAAGCGGAACTTTTGTTATAAATTATATAGAACTCTTTGTCTCGTCAAAAAGAAACAGGAACTCTAATCAGAACTCCTGAGTACTATAGTTGGGGTGCTAACTTCACATACCCCCAGGAAGGTGTGCTGTATTATGAACTCTTGGGTCCAAATGAAACCGTTACAGCTGATCGCTACCAACAGCAATTATACCGATTGAGTGACGTATTGATGCAAAAAAGATCATAGTTCGTAGTCAACAATCGACGCAAAGTCATTTTGTTGCATGATAACGCTCGACCGCATGTCGCGAAAAGCATGAAGCAGACACTTCGAGAGCTTGAATGGG
>NW_017295542.1:31367-36528 GCF_001594075.2 Trachymyrmex cornetzi
TACTTTGATTAAGGTATTCATTCATCTTCCCTTCGAAACAAATCGATTTTCGAAACGAAAAAACGATAGGAATTAAGTTTAACACCTAATATAATATGACTGTTCGCAATCCAAAATGTTAACATTAGTTCAATCAAATTTATGATTCATTTATAATTGCTGTTGAGAAATTACAGACAGAGCATTAACAGGCTTTTTTATATTAGCAATATGTTCTTTTATTCACGTGTTAAGTTGTCTTTTTGTTTGTCCAACATAAGAAACGTTACAATCAGCACAATTAATTTCATACAAGAGTTTAAAACGAATGATTCTGTTGATAATCATCATATTAAGGTTAGTTCGGAGGTTATTGATTCTAATTATGATTTTAATGTAATTAACAATAAATGGCTTATAAATTTGAGTAACATTGACGTTCCTAATAATATAAAAATTATTTTGCAATTAGGACAACAATTTAATTTGCCTGATAATGTCGTTAATAAAGAGAAAATGACAATTGAATTCATTAAGCAAATTGAGAATAACATAATAAAATTAAATGAAAAAACGCGTAACGAAATCAGAAATGAATCAATTCCCATATTACAAAAAATTCACCATAGTAACCATATTGATTCTAACAAAATGTTGATTTTGAAAAATATTAAAGAAACATATAAATTCATATCGGATATCATCCAAATTTATTAATTACTAGAGCAGATAAAGGAAATACGACGGTATTATTAGATGTTGATGACTATAGGGGAAAAATGCTTGATGTATTATCTGATATAGAAACTTATACAGAGGTAAATAAGAATCCTATAAATAAATTGACGTCTGGAAATCGTGCTCTTTTGAATAGATGGATGAGCAAGGATTATATTGATCAATTTAATTATAAAAGATTATACAATCCTAATGGTATTTTACCGAGGTGTTATGGGTTCACAAAAGTACATAAGAGTGGCAACCTTCTAAGAATTATAGTGAGTTATATTAATAGTCCTCTCTTTCTATTAGCTTCTTATCTTAAAGATATTTTGGAAAAAAGTTATGTTAAGAACTTTGGTTATGTAAAAAACAGTTTTAATCTTGTAAGCAAACTTAATGGTATGCCTTTAGAAAAAAATTATAAAATTGTTTCTTTCGATGTTGTGTCACATCGATGTATACGAACATATCAATTGATTTAGTGATGAAAAGCATAGAAAAGAGACGGGATTACATTAGCTGTAACACTTCTATACCTATCAACGAATTTGTGATAGCTGTACCTTTTATATTAGAATCTATCTTTTTTAAAATTGACGAACGAATTTTTAAGCAAGTTTTTGGTCTTCCAATGGGATCATCTCTTTCTCCAATTCTTGCAAATTTAGTGTTGCAAGATTTGGAGAATAGCATTTTTAATTCTTTGACTATGTATATTCCATTTTATTACCGATATATTGACGATATAATCCTTGCTGCTCCTATAGACGATATAGATCAAATTTTAATTAAGTTTAATTCATACCACGAAACATTAAAATTCACAATAGAATATAGCGATGAGAATGGTATTAGTTTTCTTGATGTAAAATTGTTAATGGATGATGGAAGGATAATTTTTGATAATTTTAAGAAACCGACAAATTCGGATAGATTTAATTTTTATTATAATCATCCCATTGAACACAAAAAAGATGTGGTGATTGGGCAATTAGACAGAATTTTATTCCTATCCCATCCTAAATTCCATGAAAAAAATATCATATCTTTGATTAATACATCCGTTAATAAATCAAACTAATCAAGACTACTTACAAATCAAAGAATTGGAAAGAGTAAGGGCACTAGGAGTCGGGCGCAGAAGACGTCACGCAAATAATACACTTATAAAGAGTGAAACTTCTTTATTCACTAAACGCGAAACATGTAAGCGCGTTTAGTAAATAACGAAGTTTCACTTCTTTATAAGTGTATTATTTGCGCGACGTCTTCTGCGCCCGACTCCTAGTGCCCTTACTCTTTCCAATTCTTTGATTTGATTAATACGTTGTGTAACAATGGATATTCAAAGGAATTTTTATTGTCCATAATTAATGACAGATTATAATCATTTTCGTTTAAAAATAATCTTGATAATATTAAAGACAGGAATCCTGTAAACGGTGACACTTGCGATAAAGAAAGATATTTTGTAGTACCATATATGAATAATGTATCGAAACAATTCAAAGTTATAGCAAAAAAATTTGATTTTAAAATTGTACATAAACCGATTAATAAACTAAACAGGATAATTAAAACGGGTAAAGACAAGCTGCATAAAGACGAATTGTCTAATGTGGTGTATGAAATTAATTATGCTAATTGTAACGTTTCTTATGTTGGACAAACAAAAAGACAACTTAACACGCGAATGAAACAACATATTGCTAATATAAAAAAGCCTGTTATTGCTCTGTCTGTAATTTCTCAACACCAATTAGAAATGAATAATAAATTTGATTGGACTAATGTTAACATTTTGAATTGCGAACAGTTATATTATAAAAGAATAATTTCTGAAATGATATATATAAAGAGACAGAAAGAGAGTATCAATAAACTAAGTGACACTGAACGGTTTCCAGAGATTTTTCTCTCTATTATCAACAAATGTTCCCCCTCGAATCACATCTCCTTCTTCGAATAACTTTATCTCCTTCCGAATAATACACATAAACGAATTTTGTCTAACTCCGACCTATGTCTACTTTTCGCTGTTGAGAGAAGGAAGGTTCTATTTCCATGATATAATTTTTCATAATTTTGTGAGATCATACGAGATTGCTGGTCACAAATATAGGTATGTTAATTTAACTTACATCACGCTTTTTAAATGTACATTGGAATTTATTTACTATCTGTCTGTTAATAGCTTTGGGAAGTTTATATATGCGCACAATTTTTCAAGAATAAAGAACTTCTTCTTATAATACCTTTTGGTATTCTGTTATAAAATCGAGACGAATCAAAATTATATTCATTTGAAGATTATAGAACGAGACATAGTTTATAATAATGCAACTAAGACAATTTTATTATTTTATTGCAACAGATGATTTATAATTAATAAGAATATTTTGCGAGATATATTTTTGTAATGATAAATAATGATATTGGGCATATAATTACTGATGATGGTTAAAAATTGTGACCGAAACATTTAATTTTTATATTGTAGTGTAATTTAATAAATTGTCTTGCGCAAATTTTATCTAGCGTTGTGGCTGTATGCTTTATTTTGTTTGTGTTTATAAAATTTTAGCCACCTTCTGAATTTTTAAATTTATTTTAAGTAGTAATATTTTTTAAATTTGTACTCTAATATAAATATATGAAAATGTATTATAAAACAATGATAAAAATCTCAATTTTTTAATATAAATACTTTATATAAATACTTTATGAATTCAACAATATTTATGTAAAGTTACCTTGAGACGCAGACATAAATTGTTCAGTAAATAAATAAAATTTGTTATTTATACACTAATGGTGAATCTCAATGAAACTATGCATAAGTCATGTTTAGTACTTAATATATTTATATAAAAACATTTAAATTTTTCTTATTATTTTAACAATTTTTGTTAATAACAATAAAACTAACAACAAATAAAATAAATAATCTATAAAAATGTGTTGATCAATAAAACCAGAATGTTATGAACACAACTTTCACATGTATGTAGTTTGTTTAAAGCGAAAATATTAATATATGTGTTTTATGCCCTTACAACCTCCTTAATACAAAACACTTGCATACTCTTGCGTAGAGGTAGATAAGATTTCCTTACAGTATATGTACATCTTACTTACTAACTTAGTAATACTGACTGCTTCATAGTTAAGTTTAAATTTGAATTTTAATACTATTTATAAAATCTACAATTTCCAGCAGATCTAGCTTCAGATTTTTGAAAACTACTTTTATATCAAAGGGAGTTTTAATTCGTTTTTAATTAAATTTCTTGACCATACTTTTGCGTTCCATGTCATACTTGTTACAGTGCCAAAAAACCGTGTTCCAAGTCTTATGGATCTCGTTCGCAAGAACAGATATCTATTGATTATCTTATATTTTACAAGACTGTACTTAACAATAGTTTTCTTACTTAAGCCAAGTTTGCTAAACGATGGTCCTGATATTTGACTTTTGAAATAGTGAAGGAAAAAAAAGGCCTTTATTGACATTCATAGCTCTTGAGTATAAAGCAATATTGTTCTTCGCCACGTACTTAGCTTTATATGTATTTACTACAGAAATTAGAATAAGAGATAGATACCTTGCTCTAAAAGACTGCCTTCAAGTGCCGCCTGTTTAGCAAGGGCGTCCGCTCCTTCATTGCTAGTTCGGGGCGGAGAGCGCCATCTTTAGCTTTGGGGTCTCTATGAACTTTGTTGGTAACACGAACACGAGGACCTGACTACATAGTTGTCCATCCGGACGAGACATAGCATAATTAAGATCGAAACTTCATTTCTGAAGTTCGTTTAATCTTTAAATTATGCAAATGTATACAATAGCATGGCATTTTGTAGCCCTCTATGTACATTAATTACTTATGGCCTCTTTTCGAGGTTTTCATATAAAAATAATTATATACACTACGCAAAAAAATTAGGGGAGCACTTTAAAACCTGCAAATTTTGTCGATTTTAAAAAATTACTATCTCGGCTTTCAGGAATCGCAGGACATTGTTCCTTAGCGCGTTTTAGAGGGTAATGTCTCTACTTTAAAATGGCTCGAGTGACATTTTTCGTCTCAATAAACTATTTTATTTCGTGAAAATCGAAAGCAGAGAGTGTTGGAGTCTTGAAAATGTCATCACATTGCAGCCTTCTATGGGCAAAGCAACGACGAGGTAAAAAACGTCATCACATCAGTTTTGAAGCCGAGAACATTCCCTTCAAATAGCATAAAAAAATTGTTCTAGCTTGCCTAGGAGTTAAGGGGGTACTCTACTCTAAAACACGCTTTTTTCGGGATTTTTTTACAAGAAACTAGTGAAAATTGTTAATATCAGCTTTTTATGTATATATTTTATTATGTTTAGAGAACATAAAAAATATTTTTTAAAGCTAAATTAATGAATATAAATATTAATTAAACCCTATCGAATACATGGTAAAAAAAAA
>NW_017295542.1:36588-38044 GCF_001594075.2 Trachymyrmex cornetzi
TCCTGCTATAGCCAAACTTATACTAATTAAGAATCTTTTTGAATTTTTTATTTCAGATAACCAGAATGCACGCAATCATGGGCACCGTTTTTTTTTTACCATGTATTCGATAGGGTTTAATTAATATTTATATTCATTAATTTAGCTTTAAAAATATTTTTTATGTTCTCTAAACATAATAAAATATATACATAAAAAGCTGATATTAACAATTTTCACTAGTTTCTTGTAAAAAAAATCCCGAAAAAAGCGTGTTTTAGAGTAGAGTACCCCCTTAAGTTATCAGGTTCCAAAGTAGACCCTATTTTTTTTGCAAGATTTTGGTTAAGTATTGCCGGCATTTGCGTTATCGGATGTGCATAGTGTTGTTAATTTTCCGGGAAATTTAAATCGTCGAGAAAGAACCTATCTTTCCTAGAATTTTTGCGGGGAAAGAACCTGGAACTGAGAAAAAGCTGTTTTTTAAATGTAAGTAATCATAAAAATATCAAATCCTTAGCACACACAAAATAAATCTATACCTTAACCTTGGAAAGTGGCATCTGATATTAATTTCTTGAAGAGAATGTTAAAAAATACAAAATACAACAGCTCTTACAATAAAAAGGAGGCACAAATAATAATAGTATTATGTGTACAACTTTGCTTCCGCCGTTTTCCTATAGATGGCTTTAGCAGTAAGTGGTGATCGAAATAAATAAATCATAGACGTCAAACAATAAACTTGGGCATCTGTCCACATAATCCCATAGAAACATTAGTCGATTTGTGTCTGCATCATAAAGTAATTTTCAATTGAAAATGTCAGTTTACGAGCCAAATTCTCGTCATTTGCGGGAGGTTTTAATTTTCTGCTTCAATATGAAGAAATCTGTGGGTGAGGCCAGGGCCGGAGACTTTGTATTTGAGTGGGTGTTGAGCTCTTGGAATTTTGAACCTAACCTAACCTAACCTAAATTAACCTAAAATACACGTGAAATTGCCGCGTCAAGGGCTTTCTGCCATATTGGATTTGAGTCTAGCTAGTTAAGCTGCTCGCACACAGGTGTCAGTCGGGGCGGTCGGACGATGGAGAAGAAATCTTTCCGAAGCGCGGATTGGCTCACAATATTCGGCGATAGGCCTATTTGAAAATTCTCTAATTCTCGCGAAAATACTCAGAACATTGATAGCGTTTTCCACTGGCGCACTGAGTGCCAAAAGTTTCGTGTTCCACTGGTAATTTCATCGTCAAACACGTCAAAAGTGTAATTTGGAGTTAGGTCTAAAATAAACAAATTAAATAAATTAGTATTTTGCTACCTAAAATAACAATAATATTTTTTTTAAATTCAGTTTGAATCGCGTACCGTCACTTTCCCATCGTTCGATTTGACGAATTTGATTTGAAGAATTTGAAATTTGACACTCAGTGCCCACTCAGTGCTCCAGTGGAAAACGCTATGAGTATTGAAAA
>NW_017295542.1:38082-39894 GCF_001594075.2 Trachymyrmex cornetzi
ATTACATTTTGTCACCTTAATAGGGTGTTGAAAACAACACCCTATAACCGACTGGATGTTGAGTTCTCAACACCCTCAACACAATAGTCGCCGGCCCTGGGTGAGGCTTATCGAATGATCTCAAATACTTATAGTGAGGCCGCTATTAGTGAAAGAACGTGCCGTGAGTGGTTTCAATGCTTTAAGAACGGTTATTTTGACGTCGAAGACCGGCATAGCGATGGAAGAGAGAAGGTTTTCGAAGATGCAAAATTGGAGGCATTACTTGATCAAGACTCGTGTCAAAATCAAGAAAAATTGGCACCATCATTGGGAGCGACTCAACAAGCCATTTCAAAACGCCTCAAAGCCATGGGAATGATTCAGAAGCAAGGAAATTGGGTGCCGTACGAGTTGAAGCCGAGAGATGTTGAACGGCGTTTGTTTGCTTGTGAACAGCTGCTTGAAAGGCAAAGACGGAAGGGATTTCTGCATTGCATTGTGACTGGGGACGAAAAATGGGTTCATTATGATAACCGCAAGCGCAGAAAATCATGGAGAGTTCCTGGCCATGTTTCCACGTCGACGGCCAAACCGAATATTCACGGCTCCAAGGTCATGTTCTGTATTTGGTGGAATCAACTTGGCGTAGTGTATTATGAGCTGTTAAAACCGACTGAAACAATCACAGGCGAATCGGTATCGAACGCAATTGATGCGTTTGAGCCGAGCATTGAAAGACAAACTGCCGCAATACAACGAGAGATAAAGTGATTTCGCAGCATGACAATGCTCGACCCCATGTTGCGAAAGTGGTCAAGACATACTTGGAAACGTTGAAATGGAAGTCCTACCCCACCCGCCGTATTCTCCAGACGATGCTCCCTTTGACTGTCACTTGTTTCGATCAATGGCACACGGCCTGGCTGACCAGCACTTCCGGTCTTATGAAGAAGTAAAAAATTGGATTCGTAAATCGCCTTAAAAAATGACCAGTTTTTTCGACGCGGGATTCGTACGCTGCCCGAAAGATGGGAGAAAATAGTGGCCAGCGATGGACAATACTTTGAATCATAAATATACAGGGTGGCCCGTTTTAATCGCCGCACCCGAATTTCTCGGAACGTAAGCCAGATAGGGAAAAACGGTTCAGACAAAAGTTGTCCAGATCGAAGGGGGCCATCTGTCTGTGCAATTAGTTTTGACCTTGAACTTAACTTTGAAGGTCATTCGAAGGTCAATATGATTTTGTTAAATGGGAACCCCAATTTTTGACACCGGATTCGGAAAGAGCGGAAAATTTTACTTCGGAAACGGTATTTGGAAATTTTTTTTATGACCCTTAGAAGGTCATTTCAAGGTCAAATGTTAAAACATCCTGTGGTTGTTATTTGATTGCATTTTCTAATACATAGAATAATTGTCGTTAATGTACTTTTATGAGGAATATTCAACCCCAATGTGACAACGACCTTGAAAATATTGACCTTCAAAAGGTTGTCCTTACTTTTAGCGTTACCCAGAAACAACGACGTGGACGTAGTAAGTTCTGTTTCCTTTGGGTTGCTTTTTTACCGTGAGTCCCCTTGCCTCTCACTGCTCGGGGTGCTTGATTATGAGTGAGTCCCCTTGCCTCTCACTGTTCGGGGGGTGCTTGATTATTAGTGAGTCCCCTTGCCTCTCACTGTTCGGGGTGCTTGATTATTAGTGAGTCCCCAAACTTTACTCAATACCGTTCGCCATTTTCAAAGGCGTTTGACTTTGTGTCTTGAAGCAAATGGTCGTAACTTTGAACATTTGCTTCGAGGTTAACTAAATATTTCTTTACAGTAG
>NW_017295542.1:40638-42545 GCF_001594075.2 Trachymyrmex cornetzi
TATATACACATATACCCCAAGCAAGATTTTACCTCAAATATCGAATGCATACACTAAAGTTAAATAAATATAGTAAAAATTTAACTTATTATATGTCGGTATTAAAAGTGCTGATGCAATATCTTAAACTTTAGCGGTATATCGATTAATCAAGTATATTAATATTTATCCTTTCGTAATAACAAGATACTATTTTACAAAATCTACCTTAATATTATTCTTTATTTCAAATAATTTAAATAGAATATGCTATTTAATTCGAAATTTGCAGTGGAGCGGAGTACAGTGTTATTTTAATTTATTGCTTTTACGTTTGTCAGCCAAAGCGTTAGAACCGTTACAGGACTAGCAGACAACTTTTTTGTTATTGTTCATAAAGTAAACTATCAGTGTATCAAATTTCAGCTTTAATCATATGACGTCAGTGCATTGGTTTTTTGACGACTTTGACCGGACGTTCACGCTCAACCCACCAGCGGTAGGTCGGCAGACAAGATTTATTTTACATTTCATAGTTGTCAACTGGTATGCAAAATTTGAGCTTTGATCAAATGAGGTAAAAAAAATCTTCACTGCCTCCCGAACTAATAGTCAACACGCGCTGATAAGTTATTCTATTTGGCGGTAACAATCCCATTATTTGGGTCGATGTCCTCGGATTAGCCTTGAAACACGTCACGCATCCCCTCATTCTCTTCCGAGTAACATTGCACCCGTTTAAAGGCCAAAATCTCTAGCGAATTGATGATAGCAAAGTCTGCAAATCTACATGAAGAATACGACAATGCTCTCGTTCGAACACTAACCTTGTAAATCGGCATCTCGTAGGCAAGATAAGAATGTTCTTTATTGTAATTCTAAGTCGATCGTTGTAGTCTACCGCCCATCCTGAGAATTCCTTCTCTGTTTACGAATGGGCTCAGGTTTATAAGAGCACTGCTCTTGTTTATGTGACCCTGTTAGTTAACTCGTGCAACTCTCTTCTAAAAAATTGTCTCTAGATTTATTTAATTAGCATCAATTGCGATTGTTGCAATTGATTAATCGATAAGTTATCGAACTCGCGATCCGGAGACTTACTCTTCGATTTAATAATAAATCGTCGACACCACGCCAACATTCGTTCAACCTTACAAGAGAAGTGAGCTTAGTGATAATCGCCAATTGGAATGAATTATATATTGTTGGAAAGGTCTTGCCGAGTAAAGTTCAGCTGTACTATACTTCGCTTGAATAGCACCTCTAGAGGGCGCTGTGTGCAATAAAAGTTATTAGTTTGGTAAAACTCTTGTGTCCCTACACTTCTCTGAGTCAACTCCGATGACCTTGATATTAACGTATGTTGTCAAGGTCATAACCTTGAATAACCTCCAACATGTTTTAGCCGTCGCTTGTTACTCGAAAAAAGTTATTAACAAAATAAGTTTTATAAATAGAATTTTTTATTTTATATTTATTTTTATTTTATATTTTATTTTATGTTAAGGAGGTTGTAAAGCAAATGCAATATGTTAAGAACTACTTGAAAAAATTACAGACTATTCTAAATTTCATTTAATAATAATACAAAAAAAATAGAAACAATTGACCATCTGGATCAAAAGTTATTTAAATAAGTAGTAATATTTTTTAAATTTGTACTCTAATATAAATATATGAAAATGTATTATAAAATAATGATAAAAATCTCAATTTTTTTATATAAATACTCTACGAATTCAACAATATTTTTATAAAGTTATCTTGAGCAGACATTAATTGTTCAGTAAATAAATAAAATTTATTATGTGTTATAAACTAATGGTGAATCTCAATGAAACTTTGCATAAGTCATGTTTAGTACTTAATATATTTATATATAAACATTTAGATTTTTCTTATTATTTTAACAATTTTTGTTTATAACA
>NW_017295542.1:42968-72715 GCF_001594075.2 Trachymyrmex cornetzi
AATGGGATTTGCATCTGGCGATTGCGATGGCCAATCAAGTATGACGATGCCAGACCGCTCTTTCCTCTCGGTGCAAAGCTTGCTCCGGTGTTTTGAGTCGTTGTCTTCATGTAAGATCCAGTCCTCGGTTTTTTTTATGAAATATCATTCAGCAGTCGGCAACAAATACTTTTCATAAATTTTAAGCATTTTCGGAGCATTTAAATTGTATGTAAACAGATGTAATGCTCCAAAACCCTGTTTTGAAAAGCAGCTCCAAAGATGAACTTTTACAGGGTGTTTAACGGTTCGTTGTATTAATCTATTGGTCAAGGTTGACCAGGAACGTCGGATGGTAATATCCCCAAACAGAAGCTTCGTCCGTAAAAATCACGTTGCTCCAATCTCGGTCCAAATTCTCCTTTGCCCAAGCGAGTCTTTTCATCACATGTTTTTCGCCTAACAGTGGTTTCTTCATTGTGCTTCGATATTTAATGTTATGCGTAAGGAGATGGGTTCAAATAGTTGTATGTGATATTTCTATATCCTTCTGTTTTAATTTTGCTGCTCCTTGTCGCAATGTTAATGTCGGATTCCGCTTAAACAAATTCACAATTTTTTTTTCCATGTTCGGCGTCACTTTGCCTATCGAGCCACGTTCTGGCAAGTCATCGACATTTTTTGTCTTCTTATATTGCTGAACCCACTTAGCGACGAACGATTTTGACTTTCCCATGTATTTAGCAGCCGCTACATATGACATTTTTGGTCCTTTCGGGTGGGAACAAAGGAACACAACCTCGTAGCGCGATGCGTATGCGGCACTCATAGCGGTTACCATGTTTCTCAGATAAGAATTCGACACCAACTGAATCTTTTGTGACAAAGCATTCATGACAAAGGTTCCATCTATCGACTCACACAAAAACTAGGACGATATTTGAAGCCAACTGCCATTTATGCCGTACAGGCTCTTACTTTACAGACTGTATGTGTTTTGTGCCCTTACAACCTCCTTAAAACCAAAATTTGTTTTAAATTTGTTGATCCATTGCAATGATGCTTTGAAATCTATCAATTCAATCAGTTTAGCATGGTATGGAATCTACCGCCGAATAGTTTGGTCATGAACAGGAATTCCCTCCGAACGGGCCTATATGAGCCTACACGGGCCTACTACTCCAAACAATATTTGGTTACGGATTGCCATTTTTCCTGATATGTACACTGTCGCTCAACATATTTCTTGCATTTTTCGTTTTATTTCAGAATTAAAAATAAAAGAGAGCGAAAGAAGAAAATGAAAAGCAAAAAGACTAATGGCAATTATAATGTTCGAAAAAACGTTACATGGAAGTTTATCTATAAGGTTTTTTTTATTGCTAATAATACCAGGGTCAAAGTTTCAAAATTCAAAATAGCAGATCCAACATGGTGTCTAAAAAACATATTAAAAGTAAAAAATTAACTTTCGAATATCACACATTTCGTTAAAAATAATCATTTTTGTACTTTAATAAAATCAAAAACTACTTTTTTCTTCAAAAATCAATGTTACAATTTTTATATCAAAACTGAATGATTTTCTTTTTCTGGTACAGAAAATAATTTCCATAATTTTTCTAAACATTTTTTCCAATGTTTGCAAACAGGATAATTTAATAGAGACCTTAAAAAATAAGTATGAATTTTTACAAAATTTTTTTAGCATTTTAAGAGTCATAAAATCGAGTCCAATACGAATAACCCATTTGTGTCGTCCAAAGGTACCGAAAATAAGTGTAATATTCGAGGGTTAAAAACTAATAAAAAATAGAAAAATGAAGTGCAAAATCTTACTGTAGCCTCCCTGTGGCGCACTTTGGGGTCGTGATAATATTTCACCACCAAATAACGGAAATTAGAGTATCCATAATAAATATCGGCAGTACTTATTTTTTGCTACAGTTGATCGTCTTCCATACATTCCATTTATAAAACTTATTTTGTCAATAACTTTTTAACGGGTAACAAGCGGCGACTAAAACATGTTGGGGATCATTCAAGGTCATGACTTTGACAACATACGTCAATATCAAGGTCATCGGAGTTGACTCAAAGAAGTGTAGGGACACAAGAGTTTTACCAAACTGATAACTTTCATTGCACATAGCGCCTTCTATAGAGGCGCCATTCAAGCGAAGTATTGTACAGCTGAACTTTACTCGGCAAGACCTTTTCAACAATATATAATTCATTCCAATTGGCGATTATTACTTCGCCCACTTCCCTTGTTAGTTAAAGAGGGAAAATTTGCCCAAAATTGTTTCGATTATAGAATCGGAGGCAAATTGAAAAACAAAAATTCGTCTTTCACTTCTTTCCTTTCGGATCGTATAATTTCGGGATCTTGCTCAGACGGCTCATCTATGTGAGTCAGTTGTTGTAACTCCCTCGCACATTCTGAAAGCCATGGTGAATCCGACCACCACAATAAATTCGTACTCAAGCCATCGAGAGTCACGCCGCGCGAAATCAAATCCGCGGGATTCTCCCCGCAACGTGACCCCAATGACTGCTTGATAAAATGGATTAAATTTTACTAATTCTATTGGAAATGAAGGCTTTCCGTCGATTTGATTCCCTTCTTATTCACGCGAGAACAGTTCACGAATCGCTCCATGCATAAACTTTATGAACCATGATAGTTAATGATTCTAAATCAACTCGGATTAAATCGACCAGTACTATCGCTCCGCATAACTCCAATCGCAGAAACGTCACTCTCTTAACACGTTTAATGCTACACCGGTCCCTACGGTCCGGCACTAGACTTTCCGTTTACCATACCAGCCCAATGATAAGATATTTGCCATCTTTTTCTTTCAAGACTAATGAGCAAGGGAGACATTAAACGTCCGCTTGCAGAGATAATGGGCTGTATCGTATAACTATGGGTTAGATTGAAAAAGACTTATATGAAGCGGATTATATCCTTGTTTTAGCTTCTACTTCCGGTAAGTTGACATCGGAACTCACAATTAGATGGTTTAAACAAATTTATTTACCTAACACTAATGAAAAATCTGTCTTGTATTTAGACTCATGGACAGACAAAACGAAAAAAAATTTAACATCATTGATAAACATGGAAAAGAGGTAAATATTTTGACGATTCTTGCCGGAACGACTGGTATGATTCAACCATTGGATGTTTAAACATTTAGGCCGTGGAAGAATTTTCTAAAACATTCGTCGGATGTAGTTATATTGTATAATTATGATATAAATTTGCATTTAAAAAATAATATTTAAAAAATTCTATCTCTCATTCATAATCAATTTTCATCTTTCAGATTCGTAAACCTTTTTAGATATGCGTAGTACAAGGGTGGTTACACTGAAGAGAAACCTCCTAAATGCGAAATACCTGTAAATTATCGTTTTACAAATTGTGAGCCTATCTGTGACTCCTCGTTAAAGAAATGCTTAGGGTCAAAAAATGCTTGGTGCACAATATCAATGTGCATACAGCATTTCTTTGACCCCAACAATTCTGGGAGTCCTCATTATTGTACAAATTAAAAAAACAGTAAAAAAATTAATTAAATTAAACCTACAAAAGCATATAAAAAAATATATGTAAAAAAACAAAAAAATGTTATATAATAAAATTTCAAGTTAAACGTAAATCAAGCACTCCAAACGCGAGAGGCAAGGGGACTCACGTCAACCAAACACCCCAAACGTGAGAGGCAAGGGGACTCACGTAAACCAAGCATCCCAAATGTGAGAAGCAAGGGGACTCACATAAACCAAGCACCCCAAACGTGCAAACGTGAGAGGCAAGAGGACTCACGTAAATCAAGCACCCCTAACGTGAGAGACAAGGAGACTCACGTAAATCAAGCACTCCTAACGTAAGAGGCAAGGGTATTCCTCCCACACACGTACATACACAACAGGCGTACGCGTGTACGAATACGTACGGAGCACTTACATAGAGACGTTTTCATTTATATCTGAAAAATTGTATTTCGGAAAGTGATTGAAATACACACCATTATTTTCAGCAAAAAATGCTCTTTAATTTTCGTCATATAAAAGTTAAAAAATTTTTGAAAATAGAGGTGGGGGTGGCAGTATACAATAAATAAGTAATTAAAAAAAATTTTTTATTATAGTTATAAAGTACTCTTAAAACCATTCAATTTTCATTCCTGAAAATTTTTTCTATCTCTTATATAGTTTTGACGATATTCGCTTCGAAAAAGAAAAACCGATTTTTTTCAAAGATTTGTTTCACCCCTTAAAAGTGCGTATATAAATAAGGGCAAGTATAAAAAAATACGTGTTGCTTATTTTTGTCTGGAGAACAACATACTAAAAGTTCATCAAAATCGGAGAGTTACACTTGGGTAGGTTTACTCGTTAGTGACCGATCGTCCCAAATTAGGAGGAACAGTCTCAAATTTTAACACTTTGTTCAGCTTTACAACGCGTTCCAAATTTTGTCCTAAATTAAGGTTACAATATTGAATTGTTCCTCTTTTAGGTATGAAAATAATAAGTGTGAGAGAATAAGTGAAAATAATATAACTTTCAATTATAATGTGTAAAGAACTTTATGATTTTTTATTTAAAAATCCAGATATTATTCATGAAATACATTCAGTAGAAAAGTAGAAAAGTTAGATTAGAGGCCTTACAGTACCATGAAATTTATACGTCTGTGAGGCTGCTCAGCGTTTGCTCAATGAGTATGTCCTAATAATTCTTGCCATCTCCCATCACTGCACCAGCCCCTACCGACCGGAGCTCAATTCTTTGTTTAGATTATGCCGCCGCGCCGGTCTTGCGTACCGAGGATAAACATTTCGTTTAGGTCGTCAGACCTTGAAGAATTTAAAGTAATAAGTGGAGAATATAAATATAAGCGCATGAGTTTCTCCAGTTGCCTAGATAGTATTGTGTGGCGTAAACGAAAAGTAAAACAAAATAGGCTCAGCATTTAACGTGATAACTGGGATCACGTGCGACTTAGCAGACAACAATCTCAATACAGCTCACCTCTCGCCGTCAATCGCTTCTACATAAACACACGCCCCGTGCGCTCGCTCTGAGACATCGCAAAACGCATGTAAGTTAATGTATATCGGATCTTGCTATCCAATGACTCGTCTCAATTCGCACTGCACTGATTCCGGTCACATCCGAAACATATTCTGACCATGCCCGCCGCACATCCGATGGCAACCTATCATCCCAACCGAGATTTAATTGCCAAGTACGTTGCATGATCATTATGGCCTTGATAACCAATGGACTCGCCAATCCTTTCGTCTACGCGATTCAAATTGCAATTTATCGCTGCTCGGTTGCCACTGAAGGCACGTTTTCACAATATTTCGCTTATTTGTTATAGTTTGAACATCAATTGTATTGTTAAAATTTTTTTCATCGAAAACTTCGGCTCATTCGATCGCATTTGTGCAATTCAAATTGCCCCAACTTCAACAATCTTGTCAATTCATCGATACTATCTACTCCCATCAAAACATCGTCCATACATAAGTCCCGAAATATAATTCGCGATATTTGCAGATATCGATCCTCCGTCTCGCTTGTTAATTGTCTAACACTTCGTATTGCTAAAAAAAGGGGTGCACGTTTGCCCGTAGATAACGATATTTAAACAATACTCCTTTATTTCTTTGTCTGATAAAAAATGCCATTAAATACGCTAATAATCTCGATCGCACTTAATGAAAATCTGTTTATATAATTTGTCAATCAGCTGTTATCATGATCGGATGGAAGTTATTGTTTACATGTTAGGAAATTGAATTAGTAATTGTAGAATTGTTTTGATACATGCAAACATAATAGGATTATTCGCGTCGCATACTCCAACATGCTTCAACATGTTTCTACCATAGCTCCTATTCACTCTAACGAACACGTTTGAATGAGTAGGAGCTACGGTTGGAGGAAGTGAGAGCATGTTGGAGCATGCGACACAAACAAACCTACTGTTTGTGATATATTTTCTAACTACTCTTTTTTGTTTAAAGAGTAGCAATTGAATCCTTTTATCAAGATTTTATTTTCCTATTTTTGCGCGCCAATTACCGCGCTATACTCTCATTTGCCATATTCTTTAATGTTTTTTCAATTTTAAGAGTCTTTAATAAATGTTTTTTTATTGGAATATAATGTAATACAAAAACGTATAACAGAATATTTATTCGAACATTATTGAATCAAAGCATACCTGTGGCTGACCATATGCTTGCATGGAGTCATGTTGTTGATGATGTTGCTGCTGCTGCTGATGCGATTGAGGATGAATAGTTGGTATGTCAAAGTCTTCGTCACCAAAACTTGGCGTGTGAAACGTCTAAAACAAACAAATTACATAAATTGGATTTAATTTTGTCATACAAATTCCGTAAAGAAAATAAAAATTTACGTTCTTCTTATTGCAATAATGAGTTTTTGCAATACCGTTTATTCAAAAGTCACGTAAATTATAAAAGTAATAGAGAGTTTTTGCAATAACGTAAATTCAGATACCGTGAACGCTAAAATCATGTTATCCTTTTCTTAATTAGTTGTTAAGAAGAAGATAACTTGCCCTTAGTGTTCACCGCTAATCTCACTCCCTATTACTTTAATAATTTACGTGACTTTTTGTCGTCAGCGAATACTGTCAATAAACAAAAAGATTTTACTGTTGTTGTAATCTCTGTATGTAAAACAATTGGAAGAACGGTGAAGATAAAAAATTTCAGGGAAAGGTCATTTTATAGAAAAGAAGAGGGCGATATGGAAGTAAAATTGAAAAATCTATTTTCCAATGCACCAACGGTAGATGATAAATAATAACACAACAGGAGTTGAAGCCTATAACTGTTGAAGCGAGATCTTAGATGTTTAAATAATTTCGTGAATTTATACATATGTAGTCATTTGAACTGCGCAACGAATTGATTTTTTGGACTTAGAAATGCAACTGAACTACTGTAGTAATATCACAAATTAAATTGACAAGCAATTTAATAATTTATACTCAATCAGACATCCTATTAGAGAAATGTTAATGTGTCGAAAATCTGTAAATAAATTTATTGCAAAAAATATTACTTCGACCGGGAGTCGAACCCGGATCTCTAGCATTTCGTTTTTAAAGTAACTAATATTAATGTGTCGAAAACCTGCAAATAAATTTATTGCAACAAATATTACTTCGACCGGGAGTCGAACTCAGATGTCTAACATTTCGTTTTTAAAATAACGTTTTTAAAGTAAACTAGAAAGTCATTTTTAAAGCAGAAAATTTATTTTAAAGCTGAGAATTTTGGTTTTGGTAAATCTTCAGATCAGGGGATCCCCTTCCCAATGATCTTGACCTTGACATATGTTGTAACTCTGAGTAACCTTCAACAAGTTTTGGTCGCTCGTTATTTGTTAAAAAGTTATTAAGAAAAAAAGTTTGAAAGATGACATCTCTCTTTACTATATTGAACAAAAATTTTCGGCTTTAAAATATATTTTACGACTGTCCACGCGAAGCGACTTTCACCCCACCTCCACCCCCCTGCTTTAGGGACGCACGTCTTCTAAAAATTTACTGCTGCACAAAGTCGAAATCTACGTGCAATAGAATAATTACGGAAGTCGTGTACCCATTTAGCAGGAAGAGAGGTAAAGTGAAAGTCGCTTCACGTTGAAGTTGTACGCCCCTAAGCAGGGGGAGCAGGTGGGGTGAGAGTCGCTTCTTCGGGTGAAAGTCATATGCCCCCAAGTAGGTGGGGAGGTGGGATGAGTCGCTTCCTGTGAAAGTCGTGCGCACCCAAGCGGGGGGAGGGGGTTGGGTGAGAGTCGTTTCGCGTGAAAGTTGTACGCTCCTAAAGCAGGGGAGAGGAAGGTAGGATGAGAGTCGCTTCGCGTGGAAAGTCGAACATTTCTAAGCAAAGAAATGTATAGAATATTACTTAATATCGTATGTGTATAGCAGAAATAATACGTTATTTTTGAAACTTTTGTTATTAATAACTTTTTAACGAATAACGAGCGACGGTTAAAACTTGTTGGAGGTCATTCGGGGTCATGACCTTGACAACATGTCAAGATCAAGGTCAACGGGGGGAAGTCCCCTGATCTGGAGTATTATCTTGGTTTATATGTATAGCAGAAATGAGACATTTCTTAAATTTCTTTTGTTTATAACTTTTTAACGAGTAATATCCAACGGTTACAACTTCTTCAAGGTTATTCAGGGTCATGATCTTGACAACATACGCGGTCGTTCGATAAGTCAGGTAAAAAAGCAATAAAATCACCTATTTTCACTTTTCGACGTAATCTCCTTGGAGCTCTACACACTTAGTCCAGCGGTGTTCCAATTTTTTGATCCCTTCGGAAAAGTAGGTCTCGAGGCTTTCAAAATACGCATCCAGCGATGACCTTCTCATTGGACGAAAATTTCTTTCCTCCGAGCTAGATCTTCAGGTTTGAGAATAGGGAGAAATCACAAGGGGCCAAATCAGGAAAATAGGGTGGATGGGGCAATTTGAATCTTAATTCATACAATTTTGCCATTGCGACTGTGGAGGTGTGAGTCGGAACGTTGTCATAGTGATAGATGACTTTTTTGCGCGCCAATCTCGACTGTTTCGTTCGCAGCTCTTCGTACAACCGATTCAGAAGTGTAGAATAATATGCTCCTATGACTGTTTGACCCTTCTGTAAGTAGTCAATGAAAATGATTCCTTGGGAATCTCAAAAAATAGTAGCCATTATCTTCCCGGTTGACAAAACAGTTTTTGCCTTCTTCGGCGCATATTCACCAGGCACTGTCCACTGCTTCCACTGATGTTTTGACTCGGATGTGTAGTGGTGGATCCAAGTCTCATCTACGGTCACAAATCGACGCCAAAAGTCTTATGGATTGCACTTAAGAATCGACAAACAATGCTGCAAAATGTTCTTTCGCGTGCGTTTTTCAATGGTCAGCAATCGCGGCACCCATTGTGCATAAAACATTTTCATTTCTAATTCTTTGTGCAGGATATTATGCACCCTATCTACTGAGATGCCTACAATCTCAGTTATGTCATGCACTTTCATTCGGCGATCTTCCATGACTATACGATGGATTTTTTCAATCATTTCTGGCGTAGTGACTTCAACTGGACGTCCGAGGCGCACAATTTTGGTTGATGTCCGGCCTCCTTTAAATTCATTAATCTAAAAATAAACGGTCTTCAACGCTGGTATAGAGACCCTGTGAACTTCGTCCAACTTGGCTTTGATCTGCGCAGCCGTCCACTTCTTTAAATAAAAATGTTTAGTCACTGCACGGAATTCGTCTTTCTCCATTTTTACGACAACTGCTGCCATGCTCACTTCCAATTTCTGCCACACGTAAACTAAGCGTCGCTTTTGGCTGAAACTTGGTAGGAAGCAGTTTTACTTCCTTTGAATAGTGTTACTTCCTGGCCATATACTACACAGTTCATTGTGGCGCCATCTCGCAAAAATTTACATAACTTATCGAACGACCCTTGTATGTTAAGATCAAGGTCATTGGGGGGAAGAATCCACCCTAATCTACATATTTACTCATACTTTTGATGTGCCCATGGGCTCGCCTCTATCTCCCATGGCAGCTAACAGTTATACATGATTTGGAAATGTTCTCTTGAAAGATTACTTGTGGCTCCTTTTTATTTCAGATACGTGGATGACGTTGCACTTGCAATCAATAAACCTTATACTGAATTAATGTTTAATATTTTCAATGATTATCATCCACGACTTAAATTCACGTTGGAGACTCCTTGAATTTTCTGTATGTTAACTTAATTAAATAAAATAATACAATAATATATGACTAATATCAAAAACCTGTGTCACCTGGCCGTTATTTAAATTAATTCTCTAGACATCCAATAGTTCATAAAGACGGCATTATTTGGGGACTAACTAATAGAGTCCTTCTTTCTCATCCAGCTTTCTACCAAAAGAATTTTGAAAAAATGATAAAAATTCTATTAAACAATGGCTATCCATCACATATAATTTTTTCCATCATTAATAAAAGATTGCATAAAAAATTTAACCAATTAAATATTAAGGTAGATAGTAACAACATCAAACACAATAATATTGTTGAAAATCATAGACGTGGATTTTTTACGATGCCATTCATACCATGCATCTTAGAAAAAATCAAATATTTTGTCAAGAAAAATTCTTATGCAAAACATGGCTTACAAGGGTATTAATAAGCTACAAAAATTCATCGTGTGCAAAAAGACAAGCTACCCACTCCAACGTGATATACTGCAAGGATTTTAATGCATCTTAAGCCCATTCTATAATTGTGTAAATACATTTTCAAAATTCTTCCTGTTTGTCTCACGTAAAGCTCATTCTACAATTGCGTAAACGTAGTTGTAAGTGGTTGTAATAGTAAAAATTGGTTAATCACAGTCGAATATTTTCTTCATATTGATTGTGACTGGTTAATTCTTACAACTACAACCATTTACAACTACGCATACGCAACTGTAGAATGGGCTTTACGTGGAACAAATAGGAAGAATTTTGAAAATGCGCATTAACGAACGTAGAAACCACATCAATTGGATCACGACACAACACTTAGTCATTAATGCACATAGACTAGAATTTCCTATAATTTTGATTGGAAGAATGTAAAGAATTTTAGACGAAGAACAATTTTTACATAAAAGACATTAGAAATAATAGTTATTAATAAACAATTACATGAACTCAATATTAAAAATGACACGGAATCTCTTGATTCGTTATATTCTAATTTATTTACAAGAACTTAATGCTTTCTTCTATCTATTGTTTGTGTCAATGTTTATATATAGTTCAACCTTTGTCTTTCACATGAGCTCGTACGATCGAACGGTTGCGTTAACTAAGAAACTCGTCTAAATAACTATCATGTAAGTAAAAAATCATTTGTAATTTATCATTTTTACGACCGACAGCTGCCAACCGAAGGTTGACGAAAACGGGGGGGAGTATTTCACTGAGGCGGATCGGTTGTTATCGCATATCTCCATAACAATGTATATTCTTATTAACTTTTTAGGCTATAGACTTCTTATTGACCAAGCTTGATTTATAGCACGTAATTATCAATAAAATTGTATTGTTAATAAATAAAAGTATTTTCGTTCACATGAGCTTTTTATTGGTCAGAAATTAGTTCTCATTGTATGCACGTTCTTTGATTGGATGTCGGGTGAATCTAGGAACTAAATCGATGAGATGTATTGTCAGTAGGGAACTAGCATCTGTGAAGTTAGCACCCCAACATTGACATTCCGTAGTTTTCACTAGAGTTACCGTTTCCTTTTGTCGAGACGAAGAGTTCACTATAATTTATAACAAAAATTCCGCTCTTTTTATAACAAAAAACCAACACGGACCCAAAAATAAAAGAGATATGTACTTAAAACGAAATTTGATAAATTGGTTGCAAAAGCACGTAAAAATTCGAGATCGAATAGTTGTGAGTAGCTTAATAGCTTCTTTTGTGAATACTTAGAGTTTCTAATATATAAAAAACAATTTTGGAACACAAAAAAATTTATTAAAAAAAATTAAAAAAAGAAATTTTTTAATACAACATTTTTATCACATGTTAATTGTTATTCTATCTATTTCGAATAGTTCTAAGCGATTAAAACCAACACGGACCCAAAAATAAAAGAGATATGTACTTAAAACGAAATTTGATAAATTGGTTGCAAAAGCACGTATCTTCATGTAGATATCCAATCGCATTTTCACCTAATACTTTTCGAAAGAGCTTGTTGTGAACTGCACTGAACTCTAATTGGAACTACTGGAAATTAAAAAAAATTTTTCGACATCGGACTTAGAAAATTTTCAATAATAGAGTTCAAATGTCTCCATATCTCGAAAACCGTTGGCCCAATGGTTTTTTAACCTAATACTTTTCGTTAGGGCTCGTCGAGAACTGCCCAGAACTCTAATTAGAACTACTAGAACTCTTAAAAAATATTTCGACGTCAGACTTTTGTTATAAAAATTTTGACTACTTATCAAATAACTCGTATCTCAAATACCGTTAGCCCAATCGCTTTTTCACCTAATACTTTTCGATAGAACTCGTCGAGAACTACACAGAACTGTAATCAGAATTACTGGAACAATTAAAAAATATTTCGATAGATGTTTATCATTGAAAATTTTCTAAATCCGACGTCGAACAATTTTTTAAGAGTTCCAGTAGTTCTGATTAGAGTTCTGTGTAGTTCTTGATGAGTTCTATCGAAAAGTATTAGGTGAAAAAGCGATTGGATGGCTACATAAGGAGATACGTGCTTTTGCAACCAATTTTTCAAATTTCGTTTTAGTACATATCTCTTTTATTTTTGGGTCTATATTGATTTTAATCGCTTAGAACTCTTCGAAATAGACAGAATAACAATTAACGTGTGACAGAACTATTGTATAAAAAAATTTTTTGAAAATTTTTTTATAAATTTTGTTGTATGTCAAAATGGTTTTTTATGTATCAGGAACTCTAGGTATTCACAAAATAAAGCTATTAAGCTGCTCAGAACTATTCGAGCTCAAATTTCGATAAAAAGTTAGCACCCCATTTTTTAAAAATTGTTTAAAAATTGTTATTAAGGGAATCTCGAGTTAAAAAGTACAAAGAATTCTTCGTATCGTTGAAAGGAAGCAAGAACTCTATTCAGAATTATTGTATCTAAAAATTGATTTTTCAAAAATTTGTAATTTTTTTTTAATTTTCAAAAATTCTTTTTATGTATCAGGAACTCTAGGTATTCACGAAATGAAACTATTGGGCCGCTCAGAACTAATGGATCTCGATTTTCGATAAGAAGTTAGCACTCCATTTTTTAAATTTATTTAAAAATAGTTATTAAGCGGAACTCTTGTTATAAATTATATAGAACTCTTCGTCTCGTTAAAAAAAATGGGAACTCTAATCAGAACTCCTAAATACTATAGTTGGGGTGCTAACTTCACATATCCCAAGAACAGCCTGTAAAAAGCGCATAAAAATCCCCGTCCCTGTCACCTGGTGTTCCCTTTGTTAGTTAAATTGAAAATTAAATGAAAATGCGTTAGGACATAACATTAGTTACACAACTATAATTTATAGGACATCGCTTCATGTTGCATAATTCTGTTCCAACAAATGTGCGTTCTATAATGTATGACTATAATATTATGAATTAATAATAAAGCTTAATAATAAGGGCGATTAGGAATCGGCGCTGTAATCTGTGCGCATGAATTGATGTCGAAGTATCTTCTTAACAATATTCCATTTCTTTATTCATTCGAACGTTTTCTTTATGCAATGTTTTCAATAAAATAATGAGATCAGCACCACAATTTTTAAAAAACAAGAAAAATTTTATTCTCACAAAAGCGGACAAGGGTAACATCACAGTTGCCCTTGATAAAGATGAATATAGTAATAGGATGAAAAAGAGATACTCCAGGATGTTTCAACTTATTCCGTTGTTTAAAAATCGCCCGTTAATATGATCAAAAATGGTTTAAAGAATATTCTTACGGGATGAAAGGATTCTGAGTACATTACAGATGTGACATATCGTTCTCTTAATACCAGCGACGGTTTACTACCGAGAGTGTATGTGGTCCCAAAGGTTCATAAAATTGATTATCCATTACGATTAATTGTGTTTCATCTACAGATAGCACTTTGTTTAAATTCTCGAAGTTCCTTCACAAAATAATTGAGAAAAGTATTCCAACGGCTATGAGCAACGTTAAAAATAGTTTTGATTTGGTTGGTAAACTTAATAACAAAAAAATTAATGATGACATTTGTCTAATATTATTAGATGTCGTATCTTTGTTCACCAACATACCTATTAATCTTATTAATAAACGATAATACTAGGCTCAAAAGATTAAATCAATTAATAAAAATAATGCCTACATGAGCCGACACTGGATGTTCATGTGTGAAAAATTTTATTCGAAGAATTTACAATCATTGGTAAACGTTTCGACTCTCGTTTCGGGTTCTCATCAGTACAAAAATGTAATAAATATTACCAATGAAAATCCTAATGACAAAAATCCGTAAAATTTGAACGGAAAAAGTTACAAGCGATTATAGGTGTCCAATTTCTAATTTAGAAGAGCAACAAATTTTTTGAAGAATTCTGACAGTTCTGTCGAGAGTTCTGGGTAGCCCTCACAGAGTTCTATAAAATATCTTAATAAGAAAATTATTTAAAAATAATATTTTCAAAGTTATGGCTGTTTTTCAGGTGTCAATTTCGAGTTTTTCAATGACGTTTTTTTTTACTTTCTTGGACAGAACTATTTCTTAAACCTATCAAGAACTCTGGAATTATTCAAAATCTATCCAGAACTCTAAAAAAATGATTTTTTTCGAAAATGGGGTCTGCGTGAAGTTAGCCTCCCCATTCTTTAAATCGCGTTTTTATGGCTTTAATGGTCGGAACTATGTCTTAAATCTATCAGGAACTCTGAAACTATTGGAAATCTATTCAGAACTCTCAAAAAAAATTTTTTTTGTTAATAATGGGGGCTAGCTTCACAGGGGTAGTTTTTAGCCATGTTATGAAAAATTAAATATAGAAGCTACTTCGAATATAGGGTCTCCGACAGTATCATATGTGTATGCGGATAAGTTTTGAAGATCACATTTTAATAACTTGACACTTTTAAGCACATTTTAATATGTTAATACTTTTATGCACAGAATAATGATACTAATCAATTGGTAAAATTATATAGTTGTTTTAAAAAAAATTATACAATTTGTAATATGCAATATACATCTTTTTTATAAAATCTCTCTCTCTCTCCCTCCCTCCTTCTCCTCTCCCTTCTCTCTCTTTCTCTCTCCCTCTGTGCACTACTGTCGAAAAGTTTCCGGACATGGAACTTAAAATTTCACAATATTCAGATCACTGTACACTGATAAAAAAATCATCGTAAATAAAAAATAAAAAACATTTTAAAGTTTAAAACTTGTACTTTAGCATGCTTTCGACAGTTATTCAAAAAATATTTATCTTTCTAATTTTTGTATCATAACACATATCACATTTTAGTGTTTCTTAAAATTACGTACATTTAATAGTGCGCAGTTTGATAAGTTTTTTTTTCAAAAATATCAATACTTTTACAAAATAGTACAGAGATTTACCTACAAAATGTTTTTAAAAAATTTTTTATAATTTTTCTTGACTGAATTACGCAACGTTGAAGCTAAATCTGCACAGCTCACAACCAACATTAAAATTCGGTGAAATATCATCACAAAAAATTAAAGAAACATTTTAAAGCACGAAGTTTATACTTGAACAATGTTCTGATCGTTTTTAAATTTAATTCTACAGAATTGAGAAGATAAAAAATTTTCACCTTTTACCGTTGGTTATTTAGCAATGCAGATTTAGCTTCAATGTTGCGTAATTCTGTTAAGAAAACTCATAAGAACATTTTTGAAAAAAAACTTTTTATCAACCTATACATCGTTAAATGTACGTAATTTTAAGAAATATAACAATGTAATATTTATTAAGATACAGAACTGTAAAGATAAAATTTTTTGAAAAACGACCAAAAGCATGCTAAAGTATAAGAAGTTTAGAGTTTTAAAATGCTCTTTTATTTTTCTTGTGTCTGCGACGATTTTTTACGGTGACCTAAATATTATGCAATTTTAAGTTCTAGGTCCGAAAATTTTCCGACGGTTGTATGTGCGCGTGTGTATGCATATGTACGTGCGTGCGTGCTTGTGTGCGCGCTTACGCGCGCGTTATTATTGCTTTGAAATGACGTTAGCTCCTATCTTCATTTTTTCATCAAATTGCTAAAAGAAACGCTATTAAAATAAAAGAAATGTATATTGTATAGGGGATGACCAGGGATGGGAAATAACTCGTTACACGGAGAGAATTTTCTTTTAAAATTTACCCTGAAAATATGGTGATTGTGGTACAATACAATATTTTGAAGATTTTTACCATGCACTTCAGTAAAATTGATCAAACTTATTTTATACTTTATTGTAGTTTTATTAATGAATGAGAGAGATTTATATTAAAATTCTTCGAAATACAATGTTGTCCCACGACTGTCATATTTTCAGGGTAAATTTTAAAAGAAAATTCTCTCCGTGTACTTGTAACGAAGTTACAGTTAGAGTTACTTTTTTTCAGTAACTGTAATTGAACTTCGTTATTTTCTTTCCATCTGTAATTATAACTTAACTTAGTTACGTCTTTTAAGTAACTAGTAACTAATTTAATAGTTACTTTCACAGTTATTATATACATTTTAAACTTTTGTCAATTTAGTATGCGGTAGTGTCCATTTGGCTCTACAAATACTTCGAAACATTTGATTAATCAGAAGAAAGAAATTTAATTAAAGCGTTCAATGAACTCTTGTACCTGTTTGATCTATATTTTGGGATCTAATGGAATCCGCCAATCAAATACAAGAGCGCTCAGTGAATGGTTGTAGACCATTTTGGATTAGTGCTGGAATTTATTTTCAACTTTTAGCCGAATATAAAAAGAATTTTTTTTTTAAAAACATTGTATATGTGTGCTATTTCATATTCATATTCATATGTGTTTATAATACTTTAACGAAAAACGTCTTTGCCATACAATTTTTTTATCTTTTTGAATAAAATTGTATAACATGTAAATGTAAGCCAGTCATTTTTTTTAATTGTCCGAGGCTGCATTACTCTGATGATTTCGTGTATCATCCTTATTTAATATTAGATGAAAAACAAGGGTAAAATGATATATGAAGGCGGTTGGATAACGTTTCTGAATACGGCCTTAATAGTATCGATACTACTAGTAAAAATTTCGATGAAAAAAGTAACTCAAAGTTACTTTTTCAGTAACTGTAACTATAACGAATTACTTTTCAGAGTCAATAACTTGTAACGGTAATTAATTACTTTTTGAAAGAGAAAAACTGTAACTGTAATTAATTACTTTTACAAAGTAACTTTCCCATCCCTGGAGATGACAATACATCCATGCCTTCTGATCGAAATCAAGAGACGATAGTGTCTCGTGCGAAGTATACATGTCCCTATTGGGCGCAGAAAATACTACAGTGCATCTTTATTTGCGCCGTCGAGTTGATCGGAAACACTATGGTCATATTAAAAACCGGTTAAAAAAAAGCGGACGAAATTTTTAATAGATTTAATCAATAGCTTGGAATCCCATTATGTAATGAATATGTCCTTTTTTTTCTATTGTTACGAAGCGAGGTGTAACGAATTTAGATATTTTCACATTTATAAATTATTGCGTTAGGATGCAGCGGTTTTTGTATTATTCCACCGCTGTCATCAATTATGTTACAATCTATCGTGTCTCGTCCCGCTGCTGTCGCCACTAATGTCTCGAATTCTTATTCAAAGTTGGCTAATAGCAGGGATGGGAAAGTTACTTTGTAAAAGTAATTAATTATAGTTACAGTTTTTCTCTATCAAAAAGTTATTAATTACCGTTACAAGTTATTGACTCTGAAATGTAATTCGTTACAGTTACAATTACTGAAAAAGTAACTTTAAGTTACTTTTTTCATCGGAATTTTTACTAGTACTAGAACATAACAGGCGCGCGCTTCGTGCGCGCTACTAAGCTTTTAACATTTATACAGGATATTTTCAAATTCGCACCCACGAAGTACAAGACGTGAAACTTTATGCTAAAACAAACAACTTTTTCCTTTAACAAAATTGCGTCCACTAAATAATTTTTATGTTTATTTGTTAACTTCAACCTGCTCTCTTGCAAAAACTACTTACCGGACGCAATTTTGTTAAAAGAAAAAGTTGTTTTTTATGCTAAAACGAACAACTTTTTCCTGTAGTAAAATTACATTCGATAAATAATTTTTTGCATTTACTTTTATAACTTCAACCTGCTGATCTGCAAAAACCACTTGTCAACCTTTCTTTTGCAAAAGGAAATAATTGTTTATTTTAGCATAAAGTATCGCATCTTGTACTTTATGGGCACGAATTTAAAAACACCCTGTATATACAAATATGTATAATATATAGGTATATGAAACTTGGGGTGGCACCCAGTTGGACACGGCTCAATTGGACACGAGCCACTCACAGCGCTTGAGACTACAAAGCTCCTAGGCACTGGTCGCTGTGATTGGTGAAGTCCAATCGAGCCGTGATCAATCAGGATCACCCCTGAAACTTGCAGTAACATTGCAGAAACGTTGCAATATTGAAGATTGCGCTGTAATATCGCTGCAACATTGTAGGTATTAGGAAAATTGTAATATATCATACATATTACGGCGCAAGATTTTACAAATTGTTACAGAAACATTAAAAAGATTTTGGCTTTTGAGTATATGGACGCAGTGGACTGCGCATATGGAAACATGCATCAATTACACGTTATATGATTGTTAATTATTTCCATTAATTTAAGAATTATAGTGTTCGCGCGTTGAAACATATGTCATCGCTGCAGCGAGACAAGATTTTTCAAACTTTATACTCAATTATCATAATTTTTTGAAATATTTAAAAAATTCTCTGAATATTGCAAAAAAATGAAATAGATTGCGTGGAGTTTCTTAATATTTCCATTTTACCAATTACGAATATGTACTATGTAGGTGCGCCTATTCTTGAGGTAATTTTGAGACGAAGATCCTAATACGAAAATATTGGAACTACAATAATTGTTTTAATTATAAGCTAACTTTAAATACTTGTAAGTGAAAAACCATTTTAGTTTCATAGCCTCTATTATTATTTCTCGATTCTTTTGAACATTCTAAAACGAAAATCCTAATACGAAAATCTTGATGTTATAATAGTTTTCGAATTACACAGTATTCAATTATAATTCAAAATCTATTGTAGCCTCGACATTTTTATATTAGAATTTTCATCTCAAAATTACCTTAAAAATACGTTTTTATGAACAAACGCGATAGTTGTGAGACACCCTGTATATTTGCGAAGAAGTGTATATATACAGGGTGTTAGTTAAGTATGTTCCCAAACTCAACAAAGCGATTCTTTGGTTTATTTCAAGTAAAAAAGTTCATATAAACATGTGTCCTAAACGGATTAGTTTCCGAAATAAAAAAATTAGTCAAAAACTAGTCAAAAACAGAAAAACAAAAACAGGCTTCAGTTCTTCTGACGAAATAAAAGAATTAGATGAATTGTTGAAAATGTCCACCTTGCGTCATGATACATCCATCGAGCCTTCTTCTAAAAGATTGACGTACACGCTCAAAGATACCAGGTGTGTTACGTATTGCCCCGCATGAAGCAACTATTCGATTCCTCAAATCATTCTCATTCTCAATTGGGGTGATATAAACCCATGATTTCAGATGCCCCCAAAGGAAATAATCCGAAGGATTTAAGTCTGGTGATCTAGGAGGCCAAGGTTGAGTTCCTGCTCGACCTATCCTGTATTTCGGAAACTAAGTCGTTTAAGACACATGTTTATATGGACTTTTTTACTTGAAATAAACCAAAGATTCGCTCTGTTGAGTTTGGGAACATACTAAATTTTATGTATTATATAAATATAAAATATATATTGATTAGGTCTTTTTCGCATTTTTGAATTTATATTTCGAATTGTATTTCAAATCACATTCAGTAATAATAAAAAAGCTATTTTTAATAATAGTTGCAAACACGTTGCGCTGCAACATTGCTACGGCATTCCAGCGCAATCTTACTGAAAGCGGACATTTTTATGATGCTATGACATTGCAACAATTGCAAATACGAGGGTCGACTGAAAAGTTTTGAGCCTCATCATGAAGATGGCGTTACTCGTCAAAGCCATTCTGGTGTTATAATCGTGATACTTACGAAAGATATCTGTGACAATTGTGGCCACTTTGGACGTTCAGTTCTTGTTTGACAATTATTCGTGTCGTCATTTTGTAAAAATGGAAAAAATTGAATATCGTGCTATAATTAAATTCTTGCATTTGAAAAGCAATACGTAATTAAAGCCGAGTTGGACGCTGTTTACGGAGAGTCTGCCCCATCATTTGCCACCGTGAAAAGATGGGTAGCTGAATTTAAACGTAGTCGTACCAGCTTAGCTGATCATGAGCGTTCGGGACGGCCAACAACTGCGACCACCACTGATAACATCGAAGCAATTCATCAAATAATAATGGACAACCATCGAATTAAGATTAGGGAGATAGTAGAGGCTGTTGGCATATCAAAAGAACGTGTTTGTCATATATTGACTGAAGAATTAGGCATGCGTAAGTTAACCACACGTTGGGTGCCGCGCTTGCTCACTCTGGATCAAAAACGCATTCGAATGAACATTTCTAAGACCGTGTTGGAGCGGTTTAAGCGAAACGAGTCGGATTTTTTGCGTCGATTAATAACGGTTGATGAAACTTGGGTCCAGCACTTCACTCCTGAAACGAAAGAACAATCAAAACAGTGGACTGCGAAGAGTGAACCTGCTCCGAAGAAAGCAAAGACGGTTTTATCGGTGGGAAAGGTGATGACGACTGTTTTTTGGGACAGTCATGGAATTGTGTTGATCGACTATCTTGAAAAAGGTAAAACAATAACAGGGACGTACTATGCATTATTGTTTGACAAGCTGAAGGCAGAAATTGAAAAAAAACGACCGCATTTGAAAAAGAAGAAAGCGCTGTTCCATCAAGATAACGCACCGTCTCACACTTCGGCGGTCGCTATGGCAAAAATTCACGAATTGCGGTTCGAATTAATTGACCATCCACCGTATTCACCAGATCTGGCCCCCAGCGACATTTTCTGTTTCCTAGGCTCAAAGGCTCGGAGGACAGAAATTTTCATCGAACGAGGAGGTCATCGCATCCGTAGACGTCTATTTTGCAAAGCAAGACGCTCAGTATTATTTGAATGGATTAAATAGGTGGGAGCATCGCTGGAAAAAATGTATCGACTTAAAAGGAGACTATGTGGAAAAATAAAATGGAATTTGATCGAAAAATTACTTGTTTCTATGTTAGGCCCAAAACTTTTCAGACGACCCTCGTATATTGCGCAATTTATTTGTAATATTACAACGTTACAATGAGATATATATGCAATCATTTTGCAATCTTCCTACGCTTTATGGGAATATAACATTATGCTTCCTTTTATACTTTTTTCCTTCTTGTTACTTTTTTCTTTTTTTTTTATTTTTCTTTCCATAAGTCCTTTCTTTTTCATGAAAGAAAGAAAATGTTATCATTATTCTGAAAATAAAATAAAATACATCATGAAGACTCAAGTATAATGAATACTAACAGTGTTATGCTTTTTTTTACATCGCTTTTTCTGTTTTTAACTATCTTTTCAGTCCTTTCTATGAATTCCTTTCATTTTTCTTGAAAACCACTACTCATACAGCACAGAAAGATTGTAAAATGATTGCAGATATATCTCATAACATTGTAATGTTGTAATATTGGATATAGATTACGCAATGTATTTGCAACCTTGTTGCAATGTCATAGATCATAATAATGTCCGCCTTCAGCAAGATTGCGCTGTAATGTCATAGCAATATTGCAGCGCAATGTATCTGCAACTATTATTAAAAATAGTTATTTTATTATTACTAAATATAATTCGAAACAAAATTGTGATATAAATTTAAAAAATGCAGAAAAAGAACTAATGTTATAGTATGTTATCTTGCGCCATAATATGTATTATATATTACAATTTCTAATATCTGCAATGTTGCAGCGATATTACAGCGCAATCTGCAACTTGTAATGTTTCTGCAATGTTACTACAAGTTTCTGTGCTGTATGGGTAATAATTGAAAATAGAATATATCACAAATACTACGTTTACACGGCAACCTTATTTGGGTTTGATAACGTTCGTTATGGAACTTACTCGATTCGTCAAAGAACGATTTTGTACTGAAGCTGAAGTAAGATGAAATAGAAGAGAGAATAAGATGTAATAAGGGTTACACGGGTATTCTACTTAAAAATAGTATCGATACCATTAGAGCTGTATTCAGAAACGTTATCCAACTGCCTTCATGTATCGTTTTACCCTTGTTTTTCTTCTATATTAAACAAGGATGATACACGGGGTCATCAGAGTAATGCAGAAGACAATTAAATTGCCTAAGACAATTAAAAAAAAAGGCTGACTTACATTTACATGTTATACAATTTTATTCAAAAAGAAAAAAATTGTATGGTAAAGACATTTTTCGTTAAAGTAATATAAACACATATGAATACGAAATAGCATACATATAGCATACATATAGACCCGTATTCAGAACGCGCTTTTATCGATAAAAGCGCACTTTTATCTCTGAAATTCTATAATATACGTGACGTAAAGTATAGTATGTAGCGTACTAACATCGTTGTAAGCGCCTTCTGAATACGGGCCATAATGTCTTTTGTAAAAGTAATTCTTTTTATATTTGGCTCAAAGTTGCAAATAAATTCCAGCACCAATCCAAAATGATCTACAACCGTTCACTGAGCGCTTTTGTATTTGATTGGCGGATTCCATTAGATCCCAAAATATAGATCAAACAGGTACAAGAGTTCATTGTACGCTTTAATTAAATTTCTTTCTTCTGATTAATCAAATGTTTGGGAGAGGGAGGGGAGGGAGGGAGGGGGAGGACGGAGTGTTTAATAGAGTAGGGGAGGTATGATCGGAGTGGGAGCGCGTCTCAGGTCGAGCGGCAAACTATGAGACCGCTAGCGCCGGCGTATCGCAAGCTACAGATGTCCCTTGTAATAATTGATCTGTTAATATTGATTTAGAATTTTAAATTAATAATTACTATTCTTTTTGTAGTGGAATTTAGCATTGCTCTTTGTCAATATGAGACATCGTAAATTATTTGACTGAGCAATTTATAAACTATTTGTTGAATTCGTCATTGGCGTTAATGCTTCAGCGAATAATTGTAATTGTAACAAATATCAAATTGATTAACGTTCACTTAGCAAAGAAATTTATGATGAATCCGAGCAATTCAAGCCGTTTCATTATATCATATCCTTCGGGAGGGGATTGAATGAAAGTAGAATATATCGCCATATTAAAGTTTGTATTTTTATTTAATACGAAACTGGCTGACACGTTGGTTATATTGAAGTTGACGCGGATCCCTCGTTTGATCATTCTATTGAAAAAGTATTTTTATTATGTTACCGATGCGGTTAGTTGACTAACTGCATTAAAGGAATTGTTGAAGAAACAGATAGTAATGGAAGGAAGAATTGAGCAGCTCCTACAAACGCGGTCAATTCTGAGAAGGGACCAACTAAGCAGCTCCTATAAGCGCAATTAGTTCGAAGGAGAGGAGGGGTGGGGGCACTGAACTCTATAATGGAATGGGCATCTAGGAAAATTCGTGGCCGCGACTGATCAGTCGCCATCTTGGCTCGATCAGATGCCTGAGCAAATCAGAAGCTTTCAGGTGCTCATACGCACTTACGTTTAGTGTTTTTTAGTAAAAACGCAAATTATTTATACATATATGTTCTGTGCGCAAATGTCAGCAAGACTGTTGTGTGTGAGGTTATATTTGAAGAATTATAAAATCGCGTGACTGTCTACAAAGCAACAACATGAAGTGCTGTGTGCCTGGGTGTAGGCAGAAAAGTAAAAAAGACGGCCTTTCATTACATAGGTAACAAGTTTTGTATTAAATATTAATTCCTGCATATTGTGTTAACGATGTAGGATATGAAGTGTTATTTTATTGAATGTATTAATAAAATTGAAGTGACATTTTTGTTTATATACCATTCATGTCCATATAGATTTCCATTGAGAGACCAAAATCTATTTCAATCATGGATTGATCAAATTCATACGTATTTGGAAAAACATAACTGTGAACATGGAAGATTCAAAAAGAATACACAATCTGTTTTGTGTTCAAACCATTTCCTTAAAAGTGATTACATTCCTACAGTAAGCAGCCATATATTAAAACCTTCAGCGTGTCCTTCAGTCTTTTCGGTAAGTTATATAAAATAACAATAGGATTACCCCCGGATCTACAATAGAATTTTAATCCTTAAGCCATAAGAAATGGACGAATCATAGTCGCTCATTCTTCTCAGATTTGACCATAATTGATCAATTTCTTATGGCTTAGGGATGATATTTTATTTATGTTTTTGTAGTACAACCAATTTTCCAAGTCTGTTGATTGGCTATGGGATAGAGAGATCTCTGTTCTGTACACATTTGTTCTATGACAAAAACGCACAAATGTAATAGTGCCCTAAGGTTTAAAATACGTATTGGGTGCTTTCCAATTGATGACATAAGTCGACACAAGTGTCGTTCTATCTTTGTCACTCTCAGAATGTCAACAAGGATAGAACGACGCTTGTGCTGACTTGTGTCGACTTGTGTCATCAATTGGAAAGCACCCATTGTAGATCCAAGGTAACATGAATAGACTGTAGGCACATAAACCTTGGTTTTATTTGAGAAAAGAATGACTTGAAATCTAATCATTCATGGGATGGGGTAATGTAAATGTTAGTTTCAGTTTTAAAACCATTTTCTATCACACAACTTGCAAGATATTAAAGCAGCATTTTTATGTATTACAGTGTGATCCTAATCCTGTAAAGAAAAAACGGTCTAAATTAAGCTCTATAACACCTGCACGTCGATTGCACTACATTCTTCCAAAAGTGGAGATTGTTGAATTGGAATATCTAAAAGTAATGGCCACAGAATGCAACAAAGAAAACAGAGAAGTAAGTTGAATATATGTAGAATAAAAAACATACACATTGCAGAATTTTTTACATTATAGATACCTTATCTCATGGTGCAAATTTCCTAAAATATTTACACAAATTTTAGAAATACTAAAAAATTTCCAATTTTTAATACAATTATAATGAAATAATAATTTGCATTATTATAAAGTAATTATATTGAAAATTGTGTATTTTTTGTATTTTAAAATTTAAAATTAAATTATTAATTTCAAAAAAATACGAAACACTTGTCAATTATTATTAATTATCATTAATTATTTTAATATTATTGTTAATTATTTTATTAATAATATAATTGTATAAAAAAGAGTTTACTTTGTGATATATGTAACATCATTCATACTTGTTAATAATTATTAGTTTGCTCTTTTTAGAATATCTCACGTATTCAAGATTCGGTATTTGAAGAACCGGTGATTAAAGAAGCAAGAATAGAGGAGCCAGTGATAAAAAAGAGTATAGTCGACGAAGTGATGCTCGAAAAAACTGAGGTCGAGAAACCAATGCTTCAAGAAGGTACAGTTGAGGCACTGATGCCAGATGATACGATCGAGGAACCGTTTATCAAAAACACACAAGAATCGTTCCTCGAAGATTTAAACAAGGTACAGCCATTTCATGGTTTTGTAGTTTTCCTGCAAGTACGATTATTTATTTATTAATGTAGTATTTCAATAGATTCAATAGATAGAACAAATGTTCAGTCAGCGTTACAAATAACTCGTTGTTGAAAAATCGTTTCAATAATTAGTTAATGGATTTCCTTTAAAAAAATACATTTTCTATTTATTCAATTAACATTGAATAATGTAATTGGTAATTTGGCTCCCAAGTGCTCTTTGTAATCCTGATAACAAACAACAATTAAAGGCAAGAAATTCAAAATTAAAAGTGGCAGATTTAAATTTCAAAATGTGATTTGTTTATATTTTCAATTTGTCTAATAAATAATAATGTACAATTTTAATTATTGTCAACTTTTTATGTATTTATTCCGTGACTTTATTATTTCTTGTAACTATCGGAGTTATGACGATATATTTCCATTTGTAGAATGAATGCACCAAATGTTTATTATTAACCGACAAAGTCCAGAAGTTAGAGGGAAAACTAGAGGCTGTAGAGGAAAAACTAGAGGCTGTTATGAAGCAGAAATCCTGCAATCAAAGTGACATTAGCGATAATTCTTCATTTCACCATGAAGAATTGTCGCAAAGATTAAGTACTTCAAGCAGAGCAATACGAAATGATCACTGTTATGTAAGCACTCCACAAAGCTTGCAACAAAAGTTAGATTTTTTGAAAGCCAAGGCGATTAGGATGAAAGAACAAAAACGTAATATTGTAAAGAAATTTCGTCGATCGATGATTAAAGTATCGCAGTTAAAAGATTTGATGAAGTCTATGAAGAAAGAAAAGATCGCTAGACCGGAACTCGTAAACCATTTGGAGCAAGTATTTGGTGGAGCTCCTCTACAACTTTATGAAAGGTACATCCAGGTAAATGACGCTGGTACAATGAGAGTTACCAAGAAATATTCTGATACCTTGCGTGCTTTCGCTTTAACATTGCACTTTTATTCTGCTCGAGCATATGATTTCGTTCGTGAAGAGTTTGGTTTGTGCTTACCCCATCCAAGAACGTTGCGTGCTTGGTACAACAAAGTCAAAGGCGACCCTGGTTTTACAGAAGAATCTTTTTCGGCACTTAAAATTAAAGTAGATGAGTATTTATCAACTGGAAAAACTTTGTATTGCTCCTTGATGCTTGATGATATGCACGTTAAAAAACAAGTGGAATGGGATGGCAAAAACTTTTATGGTTTTTGTAATATACGTAAAGATGATACAGGACGTTTTTACACTGCTACTCAAGCACTGGTTTTTATGGTTGTAACCATCGATGCATCCTGGAAAGTTCCTCTCGGCTATTTTCTACATGATGGCATAAAAGCGGAGCAATTGACGGCATTAACTAAAGAATGCATTCAACGTTTGCATGAGATTGGTGTTAGAATTCCTTCTTTAACTTTTGATGGTCCTACTGTTTATTTTAGTATGGCTAAGCTCTTGAGAGCTAATCTGGGAATGGATTCTTTCCAATCAAGTTTTCCACATCCTTGTGATCCCACGCTTCAAGTGCATTGTCTATTAGATCCTTGTCATGTTTTGAAACTTGTGAGAAATGCATGGTATGATTTAAAGGTAATAATAGATGGTAATGGTGATTTAATTTTATGGGAATTTATAGAAAAGTTAGACAAACTTCAACAAACCGAGGGATTGCGGGCGGGCAATAAATTAAGAAAAGCACACATGGAGTGGAAAAAATCACCAATGAAGGTAAATCTCGCTGCTCAGACACTTAGTTCCAGCGTCGCTGATGCTATAGACTTCTGCCGTGATATCGGAGTGGTTGGTTTTGAAAAAAGCGCACCGACTACTAACTTCATTCGAAAAATGGATGGATGGTTCGACATCATGAACTCTAGACATCCGAATGGTCGCGGTTTTAAGGCTCCACTATCAACAAACAATGAAAGCAGTTGGAGATCATTTCTACACGAAATGGTTCAATACATCTCGTCACTTCGGATAATTAAGGACAGGACTCCTATAGTTGCCAGTTCAAAGGAAACTGGTTTCATTGGCGTCATTTTATCCTGCAAAACCATGGTTCGTATATTTGATGAATTAATAGGAAGTCACGAAACCCACTTACAGTATCTCCTTACATACAAAATGTCATAAGATCATGTCGAGTTATTTTTTAACGCAATCCGAGCTAGAGGACGATGGTGTGTTAATCCTACACCTCGTCACATGTCTTCGGCTTATAAACGTCTGCTAGTGAGGCACCAAGTAAAGGCTTCAAATGGCAATGTGACTGCTATGGAGCAAACTACAATCCTCTTTGCGACTCGGAATTCTATTACTCAGTATCAAGACACCGTAGCGCAATGCGATACCTTAACATGTGCTTTGTCTCGTGCTTATGCCATTGATGACGACGAAACCTCCACTTACAACTCTACCGATACCTCAACCAATAAAGAAACGGAATGCTCACATAATTTGGACGCTCTGCCTTCAAATACTAATGAAAAACAAGACGAAGAATCGATGGAAGAGTTAAAATCGGAAATGCCTCCAAATTATTTTAAGTTATCCCAATTTGCTGAAAATATAGTTGCGTTAATTGCAGGTTACGTCGTGCGAATGGTGTTTAAAAGAATTCATTGCATATCTTGTTGTTCTGTTCTCTGCAATGGCAACTCCAACGACAATAGGCTTCAGTTAATTCTTCAAAAATCGAATGGCGGCCTTATATTTCCTTCTCCCGATGTTATAATGATTTGCAGTTTGACTGAAAAGATGTTTCGAAGAGCTATCCATGAGTTGCCTATGGACACACCAGGATTTAATCACATCGTAGCAAATGCAGTATTTGCCAATTTAGGCACACAAAATTTGTTTCCAGAACTACATAATCACATGTTTGATATGTCAGAAGAGGAAAATCATATATAATCTAACAAAGACAATATCTTTGTGTTATATTAGGATAAAAATGTTTCATCAAGGCAAAACGATTACCGAAGCGCTAACAAACGTCGGAAAACGAAAGAAATTATCGCGACTTGCCATTTTCTTAAATGTATAAATAAGCGTATAAACACATGTATGTATATACCGAGCATGAATATACTTTTCACATTTTGTAATACTTAAAATAAAGAATAATATATTATTCCACATTTTTGCAACATTAAAAATAAATATTTCTATGCAAATGTTGTTCCTACTCTTAAAAGCGCAACGCGCGCACGAATGAATGTACTAATGAAAATACTAAATATATTAATAAAACTGAAGTGATATTATTTTTATTTATATACCATTCACGTCTATATAGATTTCCATACATCGATCAATACATCGATCGCAACCATGGTGGAAGGGATAGCACTATCCCTTCCACCATGATCGCAACGCGCGCGCGAACGCTTCTGATTTGCTCAGGCATCTGATCGAGCCAAGATGGCGACTGATCAGTCGCGGCCATGATTTTCTATGCATCACAGCGGAGATACCCATTCCAGTATAGAGTTCAGTGGGTGGGGGTGAACTGAGCAGCTCCTACAAGCACGGTCAGCTTAGGAGGGAAGGGTAGGTTAAGCAGCTCCTACAAGCGCGGTTAGCTTAAGAGAGGAAGGTAGGCTATGCAGCTCCTACAAGCGCGGTCAGCCCGAGGGATGAAGGAAAGGGATGATCAAAAATGACGATGGGGTTGGTTTTCGCCACGTTTATATAGGCGCCAGTCGGTGGCGCTCGCGAGTCGGGAGAAAGAGGGAGCTCGAATTTCCAGGAATTGGGAGTACAAATGTGAAAAAAGGGTTTTTCATATCGAAATATTAGTCATACCGGACTGAAACTCGGCATGGTTGCCACGAATTCAATTTAAAACTGAGGAATTAAATTAGTTCCCCGTTAATTAATAGAATTTTAAAATTATTAGCAAATTAAACTTTGGGTCCCTCTCCGTGGTCCGCGCTGCTCCTCACCCCGACTCTCGATTGGTGCTCGCTAACACGACTAATTCGCGTTTACTTATCCGTTTCAAATTGATTAAAGCGGTCACGATGACCAAAAGATAGTAAATTAAACAAAAATGTATTTTAAACATAATGCTTCCAAATTAACAATATTCTCGGCCAGAGCGGCTGAAGTCCCACTTAAAAGTTAAGCGTGTTGAAATTTAATGTACTTTTACATTTTTACGAATATTAATAATATTTTAATTAAGCCTAATACTATTAACACTTAACGTTTAATACGTTTACGTTTCTTACATGTCATTAACGTAAATTACTTTTCAGTTA
>NW_017295542.1:76061-80140 GCF_001594075.2 Trachymyrmex cornetzi
AAAAAAAATTGTCCGCCATATTGGATCCGCCATTTTGAATTTTGTAAATCTGAATTCATATTTATAATCAGCAGCAAAAAATCTTAAAATAGTAATTTATGTTGACTTTGCTTTAGACGTTATTGTTCGAATTCAAATGTTGAATTGATATATTTCGTTATTGGATATGGTCAACTTTAACCCCCTCTATTTCCTGAACGGGCTGTATGCTCATCTTGAAATTTTGCAGGAGTTATTGGGTCATTATATGTAACTATTTGGCATAATAAAAGTTTCAAAAATCGAGGTACCGAAAACGGGCATTTTCTGCGGAGGTTCTTTCTAACAGTGTACAATTAATGCTCGAATACACTCACACACCCTCCCAAGCACCCTCTAACACCCATTCTCATTACAATTTTCGTTATTCATCCGAATCCCCCATCCCCCTCACAGCCACAACAGAAACATCGATACACGCTGATCCTTCCCGGTATGACCCACCCACTCTTACACCCCTATCTCCCTACTCCAAGCCCACTCCTCATTTCCTCTCCCATTTTAAACACTTTAATACATTTCGAAATGATTTTTTTTAATACAACCAATGCATCCTTATTCATTCATACATATTATCACCTATCCTCACTGCCCTCTACCACTATCCACATAGCACTGAATGTCACCAGAATGTCGTCAGAATTACATTTGAAATCTGAAATATTTTGATGAAGATCGGAAACATTCTGATGTAAGCAAAATGTCTTACATCCGCACCTAGCAATATTCTGGAGACATTCTGTAATATTCGGGAAATTGTTCTTTAATACATAATACACAGCACGGAAAGTCACCAGAATCCCGACAGAGCATTTCAACTGTTTTTTTTTTTATTTTAATGACATTCTGATGCAGAATACTTCATTTGAAATATTTTTGTAAACATCTAGAAATATTATATGTAAGATATTTTATTTGAAATATTCTAAAGATACTCAATTTGAAATATTATATTTGCAATATTTTCTTAATATTCAGGAGACATTCAGTTTGAAATCTTTCTGCACGGTTTATCTGCCAGGAAATACGGTAGTGTCTTGAAGTTAAGACAAGCGCAGCGACATTACCGTGTTCCTTTACGCGAGCTTCGGGGCCGGCGAGTTGCGAGGGACCGAAATTATCAACAATAGCTGAACTGGTCAAGTTCTATGTACGCTCAATAGATAGCTGCCACTCGGAATGTGTAATAAACAGCTTTTATTTTTTTTTCTACATGCTCTAGCGGAGACATTGCGATGCAAAGTTCCGATGTATGAAACTTTTCTCATCTCATTATCAGTTAGATATGTCGTCATTATTATCTGTATATTTATGTTCATCACCCAGCCAGAAAAAATGCAGCCAGACTGTACTGTTGGAGGTTTTAGCGCGAGGTGCGCCAGTGTTATTATTATTATTATGGATCGCTGTCAGAAACAGATTGCAAAACACTACGAGTTATCAAATGCATCTTGCACGAGAAAAAGACGACGATGTAAACTTTGTGATTCGTCGTTCGCAGCGTCATGGTTGTCCATCCTAGATTATCATGGCGCACATGCGCATACAGGCTTACACGCACACACGCACGAATGCACGCGTTCTGTTATCGACGACGTTAATGATGACGATTCTTAAAATGGTGATAAATTTCAAAGATACAGAGATTTGTGTCGCAATATCTTCGTTCGTAGAAAAAAAATAAAAGCACTTGCATTATACAACCCGAGCGGTAATTATTGATTGAGCGTATAGAGAACTTCATCAGTTCAGCCATTATTGAGAACCATGTCTTCAGATTTTCTGCAACTCGTCGGCTTGCGTAAAGGAGCACGGCAGTATCTCGCGGCGTAACGCTTCGCTTGCTTAGCGCCGAAACACTACCATGTCTCCAAATTACTCCAGATTTTCAGTATAAGCCTAGAACATATATCAGCGAATGCGAGCCAATCAAATCTCTCACGGAGCGCTTGGCGCGTGCCGACCAACCGGAATCCTTAGAAAGGGCGACTCGGATAAAAAACTTCCAAAACAAATTAATCGATAACTCTGTAGCTTTATTAACTAACAGAGGATCAATTCAATCTTTCGTATTAGCATAAATTTAGTCGCTTCTGTGCCAAATTTCATTTTGGTACGACTGTTATTTCTCCGGGAAATTCAATGCCCAAATATGGTAATGTGTTTGCCAATTCCTAGAAAACCGAACCCCCTTTTTTTTCGAATTGCGAGCGCCACCAAACTGCGCCTATATAAACGCGGCAAAAATCATCAAATCAGATTCATTCTCATTTCGATTTCTGCTCCAAACGGAATTATTACCGAACAGGCTATGTACTGTAAGGATCGAGCAGGACCATGGAATATCTCTGAAATAACAGAATCTTTGAAAAGTACGCATATTCTTGGAATTTTCTTGTTCTCCTATACCCCAATGGGCTGATCGCGGTCACAGGAGCAGCGCAGTTCTTTCCTTCCTATCTCCCTAGTCCATCAAAGAGAGTTGACCGTGCTAGTAGAAGCAACACAGTCCTTCCATTCCTCTTCCTCCCTATCCACCTAAGAGGGCTGACCGCACTCGTAGGAGTAGCGCAGTCGTTCTCTTTCGTACGTCCCGCTTCAATAAATCCATAATTAATTATTTTTCAAATAATTACAAATTGTCGAGTTAATAAAACAAGTTCGTCTTCCATAGAATGATCATAAATACTCACCCCGACGTCTGCCTAGCTGTCCTCCCCCCTCTTAACTAAATCTTAAATAAATTATATAATAATACGCTATTTATGCGTTTTCTAAATCCGCAAGGAAAAATTTTTGTGCTCATTTCATTTAGTGAAAAAAAAATTTTGTTTATGTAGGGGCTGAGAAGGTTGTCAGTCATCCCCCCCTCCCGTGTTAATAACAATCGATTTGGAAAATCAAATAGTAGCACATAAGATTTATGTGCTACTTATGAGCTTTCATATTCACATAATTTTAATGTTTACGTTGTATCTCTTAAAAGACAGTTCCCTCTTGGAGAAAACGTATTCCAATCAATTACGTTTCTATTAAAAAATCAGGAATAATAGTGTAAAAGAGTTTTGAAGAAGATAGAAGTGATGATGATGCATAATATAAAAGGGTTTTAAAGAAGGTAGAAGTGAAGATGTATAATGTAAAAGGGTTTTGAAGAAATGCCCGATGTTTTACACCTAATATTAGAAAAAATGAATGAAAATATCCATTCAAAGACACTTCATTTTTATTCATCAAGAAACGAATAAATACTTTTAATAATATAATTGTTTGGAATAGGTACATAGCGCATAAATCGAAAATATACTTCGCACAGTTGAAGCATGTATTTTCACACTTTTTATAATTACTTAGATACGAATATTACAGTTTGCTCCGAGAGGGAAGTCTCTTAAGGATTGCAGTGCAAAATCGAAATTGCTTGAAAACAGCAGCCCATGAATAAAAGATATCTTTTGCATAATTACATAGTGTAATTTTGCAATTTAAAGCGACTTAGGGATGAATATGACTGCTCCAAGAGGGAAGTCCCTTAAAGGATTGCAGCGTATAAATCGAAGATATATTTTGCATAGTGTAATTCCGTAATTTTAAACGACTTAGAGATTACGACAAAAAACAAAACGAGCGAATAGTGGGCCTACTACGATGCTTTGCCGAGCAATAACCGCGTACAGCGTTCGATCTATCAGCAACTCCCGTCCGAAAACGAACGATTCTGATAGGCTTTCAACACTAATTAGTTTTTCACAGCTTCGCATTTTCATATATAAAAAAATCTTCGGAGGGCGCAAGGTCAGAAACTTTTCGGAAGCAAAACAGTCATTATCAGTAGGAAATCGAGCGTGATTTATAGCGAGTCGAAAAAAAATCACATGAGCCGAGTCTCGGTTAACCGGCGTGAACAAGTCGGAACTTGTAATACTCTCTGTATCAAGCCGAGTGTCTTGTGCAGACGAAAAACATCTCATTCTCTCTGTAAACAGGTCGAGCTCTCTCTCTCTCTCTCTCTCTCTCTCTCTCTCTCTCTCTCTCCTCCC
>NW_017295542.1:80273-85937 GCF_001594075.2 Trachymyrmex cornetzi
AAGACACTGCAGTACCTCTTTTACACGAATTAGCAAGTTGCGTCAGATCGAGGTTCTCGGATCTCAATAACGGCTGTCCCGATCGAATTTTAAGTATTTAACCGATAGCTTATTTTCCGATTGTTATTATACATGCTTTTATTTTTTCTCTACGTACCCTACAAGCGGAGATATTGCGACGCAAAGTCCGGATCTGTAATTTTTCAGATTCAGATACGTCGTCGTCGACCGTATTCCACACATTTTTTTGGTGTCTTGATATTCTTTACGCTAATGAAGCGCTAGTGATATACATGATCAGCAAGCGCTGCGGTCTGTACTACGATAGTGTCTCGGTCGGTTTTTTCAAAACAACAGAATCGGTAAAGTCGATAATAATGAAATACGCTAATAATTGCTAACTAAACTAGGAAATGATAATAAAAAAGCGATTTATTCAATCTCGATCTCCATTTGTTTATAACTTAATATTTAACAAAAGGAGATTGAATGGAAATAAAATTATACACTGGTATTTGTTAACTAAGCTAGGAAATGATAATGACGAAGCAATTGATTCGATCTCCATTTATTTATAACTTAATATTTAACAAAAGGAAATCAGATAAAAACGAAATTATATGCTGGTATTTGTTAACTAAACTAGGAAATGATAATGAAAAAGCGATTTATTTAATAACGATAACCATTTGTTTATAACTCAATATTTAACAAAAGGAGATCAGATGGAAACGAAATTATACGCTGGTATTTGTTAACTCAGCTAGGAAATGATGACAAACCAATTTATTCGATATCGATTTCCATTTGTTTATAACTTAATATTTAACAAAAGGAGATCGGAAAAAAAATTATACGCTGGTAATTGTTAATTAAGACAGGAAACAATAATAAAAAAGTGATTTATTCGTCATTAATTTCCATTTGTTTATAAATTAATATATCACAAAAGGAGATCGAACAGAGACAAAATTATACATTATGTATGTTGACTAAGCCAGAAGATGATAACTCGATTTATTCGACCTGGATCTTAATTTGTTTCTAATTTAATATTGAACAAAAGGAGATCAAATGGAAACGATATTATAAGCTGGCAATTTTTAACCAAACTAGGAAATGATAATGAAAAAGTGATTTATTCATCATCGATCCCTATTGGTTTATAAATTAATACATAACAAAAGAAGATCGAGCAGAAACGAAGTTATACACTGTATTCGCTAAATAAGCTAAAAAAAATAATAAAAATGCGACTTATTCGTCTTTGACCTCCATTTGTTTATCACTCAATCTTGTTTTACAACGAATATAATAAGTAATATTTAAAATCCGATAGAAACAAAGATATATGTATTAAGTATTAAACTTAATTCCTGCTGCTCGCTACTAGAGGGTGCTCGCTCCAACGATGGCGAGTTTCGACGATGAAGTCATATGTCTTTTGTAGTTTAGACCTCGCTGAAAGTGATTCAATCCCCACAGATTAGATTTCTCGACGCCAAAGAGATTTTCCAATCGATTGAAAATTAATCGCGATAAGCTGTTTTTCCGACGTATGCTTCTTCACTACTTCGACCTCAAGAAAACCGCAGCTGAAGCGCATCGCTTATTATCCGAAGTGTATGGTGATGAAACTCCAATGGAAAGAACATGTAGAGTTTGGTTTGAACGCTTCCGAAACGGTGATTTTGATGTGACAGACAAAGAACGTCCTGGCCAGCCGAAAAAATTTGAAGATGTCGAGCTGCAAGAATTGCTCGATAAGAATCAAGCTAAAACGCTTTTAGAATTGTCGAAACAATTCAATGTTACTCTAATGGCCGTTTCGAAACGCTTGCATGCCATGAGAAAGATCCATAAGGAAGGGAGATGGCTACCACATGAGTTGTCAGAAGATGCCATTTCAAATCGTTTGACTATTGCGATTTCTTCGCTTGCCAGGCAAAGAAAAAAAGTTTTTTGTGGCACATCGTGACTGGCGAAAAAGGGATTTATTTTGATAATTCCAAGAGGAAAAAATCATGAGTGGACACCGGCCAACCATCCGCTTCAACGCCGAAGAGGAATATTCACGGGCATAAGCCTTGCTGTGCGTTTGGTGGGCCCTGGAAGGTTTGCTGTATTATGAACTCTTGGGTCCAAATGAAACCGTTACAGCTGATCGCTACAAACAGCAACTATACCGATTGAGTGACGAATTGAGGCAAAAAAGATCATCCGTAGCCAACAATCGACGCAAAGTCATTTTGTTGCACGATAACGCTCGACCGCATGTCGCGAAAAGCGTGAAGCAGGCACTTCTAGAGCATGAATGGGAAGTTCTCCCGCATCCAGCGTACTCTCCAGGAATGGCACCGTCGGATTACCATCTCTTTCGATCGATGCAACACGTACTTACGGACACACACTTCTCCAATCACAACGAAGTCCAAAAATGGGTGGATGAATGGATCGCCTCGAAAGACACCGCGTTCTACCGTCGTGGGATTGCCCTGTTGCCAGAGAGATGGGAAAAAGTAGTAGAAAATGGAGGAAATTACTTTGATCAAGGTATTCATTCACCTTCCCTTCGAAACAAATTAATTTTGGAGACGAAAAAACGGCAGGAATTAAGTTTAACATCTAATACATAAAGTTTATAATATATATATATATATATAGAATACAAGTTGTACATTAGTATTTAGTAATTATTATTCATCGGGAAATACAGGTGACCGTCGTTCTGACGTTTTAAAGGACTCAAATAATTATATCTTTAATTTTCCATTAAAACTTATTAGGTGTACAACTTTGCTTCCGCCGTTTTCCTATAGATGGCTTTAGCAGTAAGTGATGATCGAAATAAATAAATCATAGACGTCATACAATAAACTTGGGCATCTGTCAACATAATCCCATAGAAACATTAGTCGATTTGTGTCTGCATCATAAAGTTATTTTCGATTGAAAATATCAGTTTACGAGCCAAATTCTCGTCATTTGCGAGAGGTTTTAATTTTCTGCTTCAATATGAAGAAATCTGCGGCTGAGGCTCATCGAATGCTCTCAAATACTTATGGTGAGACCGCTATTAGTGAAACAACGTGTAGTGAGCGGTTTCAACGCTTTAAGAACGGTGATTTTGACGTCGGAGACCGGCACAGCGGTAGAAGAGAGAAGGTTTTCGAAGATGCAGAATTGGAGACATTACTTGATCAAGACTCGTATCAAAATCAAGAAGAATTGGCACGATCATTGATTGATGGGAGTGACTCAACAAGCTATTTCAAAACGGCTCAAAGCCATGGGAATGATTCAGAAGCAAGGAAATTGGGTGTCGTACGAGTTGAAGCAGAGAGATGTTGAACGGCGTTTATTTGCTTGTCAACAGCTGCTTGAAAGGCAAAGATTTCTGCATCGCATTATGACTGGGGACGAAAAATGGGATCGTTACGATAACCCCAAGCGCAGAAAATCATGGGGAGTTCCCAGCCATGCTTCCACGTCGACGACCAAACCGAATATACACGGCAAGGTCATGCTCTGCATTTGGTGGGACCAGCTCGGCGTAGTGGGTATTATGAGCTGTTAAAACCAACTGAAACAATCACAGGCGATCGGTATCGATCGCAATTGATGCGTTTGAGCCGAGCATTGAAAGACAAACGGCCTCAATACAACGAGAGACAGGATAAAGTGATTTTGCAGCATGACAATGCTCGACCCCATGTTGCGAAAGTGGTAAAGACATACCTGGAAACGTTGAAATGGGAAGTCCTACCCCACCCGTCGTGTTCTCCAAACGTTGCTCCCTCTGACTATCACTTGTTTCGATCAACGGCACACGGCCTGGCTGACCAGCACTTCCAGTCTTATGAAGAAGTAAAAAATTGCATCGATTCGTGGATCGCCTCAAAAGATGACCAGTTTTTTCAACGCGGGATTCGTACGTTACCCGAAAGATGAGAGAAAGTAGTGGCCAGCGATGGACAATACTTTGAATCATAAATGTATAACCAGTTTTGTACAATAAAGCCTCGAATTTCGGAAAAAAAACGGCGGAAGCAAAGCTGTACACCTAATATTATATAAAAATTATTTCACAAAGAAAAAGGGTCAATAGGGGCCAATTTTGGTCTTCTCCAAAATTCGTACAAACACATGAAAATCTATTTCTTGAAGTCAATATATAAAATCTATTTCTTGAAGTCAATATAAAACAACGGCGGAAGCAAAGCTGTACACCTAATATTATATAAAAATTATTTCACAAAGAAAAAGGGTCAATAGGGGCCAATTTTGGTCTTCTCCAAAATTCGTACAAACACATGAAAATCTATTTCTTGAAGTCATTATAAGGTAAATTGTCCACGTTTGTCACTACAATATGAGTGATATCAATGCAAACTTACCTATTCAAAAAAGGTAAAAAAAGGCGGTAAACATACGTGCTTCTTGAATAAAGCTTAAGTATCTAACCCAATTAATAGTAGCTTTAATTCTTTTTCAAGGATATTCTTATTGAAGGTCTTCTTATTTCAACCCAAGTAATGACAACTTCAATTCTTTGTCAAAAATTATTACGCTTTGAAAAAATTAATGTATCAAATGAAAAATTAAAACCCAGATGTTACAATCTTAACTAATCGAGTTAAATTCTAATATGCAAATCTATTTCTTGAATTCATTTACAAGGTAAATTGTTTATAAATACGTTCGTCATTACAAAATGCGTGATATTAGTACAAACTTACCCTTTTAAAAAGGGTAAAAAGAGGCGTTAAGTATATGTGCTTCTCGAAAAAAAAAACCTAAGTATCCAACCCAAATAATAATAGGTTTAATTTTTCTTTAAGGATTTTCTTATTGAAGATCTTCTTATTCCAACCCAAATAATGGCAACTTTAATTCTCTGTCAAAAATTATTAATCTTCGAAAAAAATTAATGTATCAAACGAAAAATTACAACTCAGATACTACAATCTTAACTAATCAAATTAAATTCTAACATAAAAATCTATTTCTTGAAGTCAAATATAAAGTAAATTATTTATAAAGACGTTCGTCACTACAAAATGCGGGGTATCAGTACAAATTTATCTTTTTGCAAAAGATAAAAAAAGGCGCTAAGCATACGTGCTTCTCGAATAAAACCTAAGTATCCAACTCAATTAATAGTAGTTTTAATTTTTCTTCAAGGATATTTTTATTGAAGATCTTATTCCAATCCAAGTAATAGCAACTTGAATTCTATGTCAAATATTATTACTTTTCGAAAAAAATTAATGTATTAAACGAAAAATTAAAACCCAGATGCTACAATCTTAATTCATCGTCACAATTGTTTAAATAAGTTGATTTCGCATCCTACTTTGTATGTAAGATACGTTGACGATATTGCGCTAACAATTAATAAATATCACATTGATGTAATACATTTAACAATTATCATCCTAGACTCAAATTTACATTGGAGGAGGGTGTTGATATGCTGAATTTTTTGGAAGTCAATTGATAAAATGTGGGGATAGAATTATATTTGACTGGTATCAAAAACCAACATCATCAGGACGATATTTGAATTACCAGGTATGTAAATATGAAACCGGAATTTTTTAATAGAAAATACACGTTTATTGCATGAAAATGATAAAAAATATTTTATTCGAAGTATTGCCC
>NW_017295542.1:86467-89099 GCF_001594075.2 Trachymyrmex cornetzi
GGATTTCAAACGTATGGAGACGGCTTCTCGTGTCACATTCAATTGATCCACGAGTTGTTGTTGAGTTTGAGCGTCATCCTCATCCAACAATGCTTGCACTTCGCTGTCTTCAAACTTTTTCGGTGGTTTTCCACGTTCTTCGTTTCTCACGTCAAAATTGCTTTTGAATTTTTTAAACCACTCAAAGCACTGTGATTTACCAAGAGCATGCTCACCGTAAGCTTCGACAAGCATTCGATGCGATTCTGCAGCAGTTTTCTTCAAATGGTAACAGAAAATCAATGCTGTCCGCAAATCGTAGTTTCCAGGCACAAAATTCGACATGTTCAACGCTTTTACAAACTATACTGTTGTATGGAACTTGTATTGTTGTGAGTTGAAAATCTTTGTCAGATGTCAGAACATGGAAATGGCGTCAATGACGCGGTCTGACGGCAACAACATTGACTACTATGGCCATCTATTGGTAAATTCCAGTTTCATATTTACATACCTGGTATTTCTCACAACATTCTTTGGTACACAAAATAAGAGTTATTATCAATTTAACCCTTCGTGGTCCTTCTGGGTCAAAATGACCCAAAAAGAAACAAAAAAAGTGCTTTTTCCTTTATTAATGACCCAAAAGGAAACCAAAAAAATGTGCTTTTTCCTTTTTTAGGAAAAAGCACATTTTTCCAAACTTAACACGTTTACGATTTTTTTTTAGTGTTCAGATTAAATTTTTCACTAAAACGCCATTGTTTCATTTTCTTAAAGGTTGAAACTACATACTGTAATTTTTGGAAGTTATTGGAATTGATACTATTAATTTGGTAACACTTTATCCCTTGAACACCACCGTGGGTTACGGTACCCAGTCCGTTTGAAAAAACGCGTGGCGTTTATGAACGATCAGAAATGTGGAGTGGGAACAAGGGGGGGGATACTTTCGCATTCCTACTACAAAGCCCCCTCCTGGTAACCTCAGCGTGCACGAACCAGTCGAGATAGAACGCCACGAACTTACTGTGTGAGTTAGGCTAACCCTGTGTGGTTATTACGTTTTTTATTTCGAAATCAAATTGTAAGTAAATATACGAACAAGATTGCGAATTCAAATCAAAAAATTCATGAACACACAGATATTCCAGAAAATCAAGATCTGCGCGATATATTAGTTGTAAACAAAATACAAAAACAAAAAAGATGTTCATTCTGTCCAGGGGCTTTAGATAGGAAAATTTATTACATATATTTGCAGTGCCAACGCTAATGTGTAGGAAACATGTCGCAAAAATTTGTTTTGCCTGTTCCACGCAAATCAATGAATAATTTCATTTGTATATTTAGATGTCATATAATAAAGACTTTTGCACTAACTTTATCGTATTACTTGAAAATCACCCAAATTCTTCCTCGTCGAATAAATATATTTTTTAGGATAATTCGTAATAATGTATTTTTTTTCTTAAAATACAACTTAATATGTTTCGATTTCTGTAAATTAAAATCTTGTATCATTTTTTTGGAAAATAACTAATTTATTTAAAAAACAACGATTTTTTTTTTAATTTTGAAATTTCTTTCTTCCTTTTTTTCAAAATATCATGGTTTTCAGAATTTTATGATATTTTTATCTATATAATTCTTTTTCCTTACTGTCTGTTGTATCGATTAAAAAAAAAAGAAGTTAAAATTGGTGCATTAGATCCCGAGATAAAAGCAAAAAAAGACTTCAAGGTTACCATAACCCATATATGGTGAAATCAGGTGGCGAAAATAGTGTGGTGTTCAAGGGTTAATGTTTCGAGTCACTTTAACCCAGAGTAACCATCGTGTGGCTTTTTTGATGTGTGACCACGACGGGTTAACTGATAAAGTTTTATATCTATCGCATCCTATGTTTCATAAAAAAAATTTTGAGATGATCATAAAAATATTATTACAAAATAGTTACCCACTGGATCTGATTTTCACCATTATAAGAAAAAGGTTGCATAAAAAATTCAGCTTATTAAACAAAGAATCACTTAATAAAAGCAATGTTAATAACACAGAAAGTAAGCAAAATTATTTTGCAATACCGTTCGTGACTAACATTTCTAATAAAATAAAGAATTATTTAAAAAAGTATAATACAGTCAGGATAGCATATCAAGGTTTTAATAAGCTAAATACATAGTATTATTAAGGTACAAAAGAACAAATTACAAAAGATGTTGCACAAATGTAGTATATAAAATATGTAAGGGTTGTGACGCGACATATGTTGGCCAAACGTGCAGGACAATAAAAACACGAATAAGTGAACATAAGAATCACATCAATTGGAATACTCAACAACGTTCAGTAATTACAGAACACAGATTAGAATACTCGCATGAGTTTGATTGGAATAATATAAAAATACTTGATGAGGAAAAATATGTAAGATAAAAGACTTATCTCGGAAATGATTCATTTTCAGAAACAGAAAAATAGCTTGACATGCAAACAAACACAGATTTGTTAAATAAGAACTATGAATGTTTATTTATGGATGAGTTTCAGATATGTGAAGTTAGCACCCCAACTATAGTACTCAGGAGTTCTGAATAGAGTTCCCGTTTCTTTTTGACGAGACAAAGAGTTCTATATAATTTATAACAAG
>NW_017295542.1:91233-96371 GCF_001594075.2 Trachymyrmex cornetzi
CCACCTCTCACGAGGTCCTTGGTTCCGGGCGGGTTCGGGCCAACCGAAAGGTCGGCAGGCCGAAGGGCCGCCGGAAGTATGCTGTACGCGTTCCCGGCGGTCCCTCCCAACGGCCAGCGCAGGACACCCGGAGGGATTTTAGTGGGTGCGAGTCCCACATAACCCCGGGATCCCGGGGTATGCGTAGGAATTTCCCCTCCGTAAGCAAAAAAAAAGGGGGGGGGGGGGAAAGGATGGATTATTATTTGTGCTCAGATGTGTTCCGTCTTTTCACACGATAGCTTCGTATTTTCTAATCTCAACATTATCATGTAAGTTATTAAATAATAAATACTATTATTTGTAATAGGTATGACAGTATTGTATTATCAAAAAAAAATTTTATTATGTTAAATATCTTTTTTAAACATTTAATAATTAAAGTATATATGTTTGTAATTAGCGTTCCGGAAAGGACAATGATATGTTGTCGAATTGTATACATTGATAAGGATCCGAAGCGAGGATCGAAACGCTTGGTAACGAAATTAACGGATAAATTTATTTACACACGAACTACCAGTGTTTGACTCGGAAAGGCATCTTCATATACATAGATTAATTTGTATATGAAGTGTTATGTATTTGTATACATAAACTAATTAATTGAGTTAAATTCTATCAAATTAAAAAGTTGAACACAAATGGTACTATCTCTTGTTTTTACTTAACTTTAATGATATGTATCATATAAAAGATTCTATATCAACAAAATTGGCGCCAAATTAAATTCCTCAAAATTTTATGTATCATTCCTATAAAAGATTTGATATCAAGATCTCGCGCCAAGTTAAATCCTATTTCTTTATACCATACCAAATTAAATAAATAATGAATATTAATATAATATGTATCATTTGTACAAAAGATTTGATATCAACAACTAAGTTGATATCAAACAAAAATTAAAGATAGTATCATTTGGATTAAGTAAATGATAAAGATAGTATCACTTGAGTTTTACTTTCTATTTTGATAATACAATTTAACTTGGCGCCACGGTTGTTGATATCAAATTTTTTATACATATCATTAGATTAATTAATAATCATTATTTATTTGGTGTAGTATAAAGAAATGGAATTTAACTTAGTGCCAGTTCTTAATATCAAATCTTTTATAGGAATGATACATATCATTAAAGTTAATATTATTTATTTATTCTCGATGTAGGGGAGCTCACTATGACAGGATAACTTTTACTTTATATATGTTAGTGTGTTTGTTCTGACGAAGGCTAAAAAATGAGTCGAAACATGTAAGCGCGTTTAGTGAATAAAGAAGTTTCACTCTTTATAAGTTTCACTCTTTATAATTTACGCGACGTCTTCTGCGCCCGACTCCTAGTGCCCTTACTCTTTCCAATTCTTTGATTATTTATTTTATTTGGTATCCAAATTACAAGGAATTTAACTTGACGCTAATTGTTGATATCAAATCTTTTTTAAGAATGATACATAAAATTTTGAGGAATTTAACTTGGCGCAAATTTTTTCGATATCAAATCTTTCATATGAATGTACATATCGTTAGAGTTAAGTAACTAACAAGAGACAATACTATTTGTGTTCTACTTTTTAATTTGATAGAATTTAACTTGATTAGTTAAGATTGTAGGAAATGGGTTTTAATTTTTCATTTGATACATTAATTTTTTTCGAATTTGGATAAACAATATATGGAGTGAATTTCCCTGTACATCTGTAACAGAAATGAATATGTCGTTTTGCTCAAAGACGAAAGTCCCTTATGGGTTGCAGCGCAAAAATCGAAATTGTTTAGAAATAGTAGCGCATAAATCAACAATATTTTTTGCACAGTTAGATAGTATAATTTTGCCATTTTAAACGATTTGGGAATGAATGACTGTTTGCTCCAAGAGGGAAGTGCCTTAAGGAATGCAGCACAAAAATTAAAACTATGTGAACATAAAAGCGCATAAATACCGCATAAATCCAATGTTTAATTTTCCAAATCGGTTGTTATTAACACGTCGTTGGCAAAGTCAACTTTCAGGATATGTTTAACAAGATGGGGTCGATCCAACCCCTGCTTATTTTTCATCTAATTATTGCACAAAATAAGTAAAAGAAGTTTACTTCAGGGGATAAAGTTCCATATTATTTTAAATAATAACATGAAACTTTATCCATTGTTTATTTATAAATAAAAATACAGTTTTATGCATTTGTACTTTATAAACTTATATTTTAAATTAAACAAAAATGACTATTACTACATAAATAAATTGCTTTAGTCTCGGAATATTTTGTATATAATTAAAATACCTAGAAAGACATTGCACAATAGTCATAAAAAATCTTTAGCTTGTTGCCTTAGTCTCGAAATAGTAAACAAATAGTTAGTATTATAAAAATTTATCTGAAAAATAATTGTAAAATCATCATCGTAAAATTTTATTTGAATTTATCATAAAAGCAGCGTGGTTTATCATAAACAAGCTTTGATATAAACAAGAATTAGAGTAATGTGTCACTTATCTAAACAATTTCGACCGCTAAGGCACTTAATGAACAAATTGAAAACAGGTTAGCCGAGACTACATAACCATAAGATAAACATTGCATGTGCAATGTAAAATAAACAAACTGTGGGGTCATTTTTACCCCAACCTTACCAATGGAGGGTTAACGAATGGGGGGGAGGGGGGCGGAGGGGGCTGACTGACGGCCTACTCGACCCCCACAAAAAAAATTTTTTTTTTTAGCTAAACGAAATAAGCTCAAAAATTTTTTCTTGCGGATTTTGAAAGCGCATAAATAGCGCATTATTATATAATTTATTCATTAAGATTTGGTTGGTTTGGAGGACCAGTTAGGTAGACATCTCACCTCCGCGTCCATCTCGTGACAGACCCCGAGGTCTTCCAGCTCATTGCGACGATCTCCACGGATCATCTCTGACGTCTCAGTTAACAATTGGAGAAAAATACATTCCCGTTCGGATACGGTATTACAAATAAGAATGATATTCGACGTGCTATTCGTTTTTCCTTCACCTCCTCCTATTGGGAAAATTTACTTTAGAATACTTTAAAGAAATATTTAAAACTTACTGTAGAGAAAACCTAAAAAAATATAAAAGGTAAATTTGGACACTTCGAACTTTTCTTTAAAGTAACTTTAAAACTTACATAAGACAAAACTGAAAGGAATTGAAGAAATTGAACGGAACTAAAGAAACTTATAAATTAGAAAAAATAATGTTAACAATTTTGAAGTTTTTCTTTACAATGTTAATTGCAAAAATTATAAATTTGTATAAATTTCAAGGCAAGCCTCTTTTATTTATAAGGAAGCTCGCTATTAAAAAATTATCTGGAGACACTGGTAGTGTCTCGGCGCTAAGCTGCGCGAAGCGACATTGCCGTGCCTCCTTTACGCGAGCCGGAGAGATGCGTCAGATCGAGATTATCGGATCTCAATAACGGTTGTCTCGATTGAGTTAAAATATACTTTAACCTTCAGACCGCCGGCATGGCGCATTTAGGCGCATAAAATTAAAATCATATATTTTTGATCAGATTTGTCATTCATAGCATATTTTGGCGTGCTGAATGCGATTCTGTCATCTAATTAAACTTACATCTTCGATTTTTGCATAAAAACCAAACTTTTCATAAAAGTCAGAAACAAATTTTTTTTTTGCAACTTTGAATGAATACATTATTGCTTCTATATTTTGACGTTCCGAATACGATTTTGTTGTCAAATTCAGTTTCAGGCTTCCCAGTTTTGCGTAAAAAATTTTTTTTAGAAAAAGTTTGACTTGAAAACGTTTAACTCTATTTTTCAATAGATTTTTTCTTCCGTAAAAATCGATTTTGATCAGTAAAAAGTTGTTTCAAAGAAACTTCTCATTTAGACTCGCGATTGTCATTTCTCTTTTCTTCAAAATATTCAAGAAGTTTTTTCAAAGTGTGTACACTGATTGTCAATTATAAAATAATGTCGGATATAAACGACGAATGTGATGCATGGAGTAGTGGTGAATATGCCTTTAGGCGCGCACCTGTGATGGGTATATATCTATCACTAGTTGGGAAACACTTGTATGGAAATTTTCGATCAAGTATCACTTTTCTAGAAGAAAAAATGCCGGCGGTCAGAAGGTTAAGGGGTTATTATGTCAATCTGTAAACTTCAAAAAAATCAATTTTTGGATTTTGATATTTGCTTAAAGTACATACTTTCAAAAATATTCCCTATAAATTTCAAGTCGATTCGATAAAAATTGACGAAGTTATGTGAGTTTAAAGGTATACTGGTTTGAACGTTTGAAGCAGGTATTTTACGTGAAATTGGGTGAGTATTTTTTTTTTTAATTTTGTACAGTCCGAACTATTGGGAGGAAATGTAGGGGATTTGATTCTAGCTATTAAGGGTTTTTGGGGGATTCTAAGATATGTTTTACGAGACGCCTTTTAAAATTACTTGGCAAACTTCAAACGTATTTTTCTCAAAACCGCATTTTTAAAATCGGTAACCAAAATATCTCGAGAACCGCTGCATCGATCAAAATGAAATTTAGTAGGCTTCTTTAATACTACAAAATCTAGTACCCGATCGTAGCTTTTTTTTCTTTGCGTATTTTTTTTTGATAAAAAAACGAGCGAACTTTGGTAAAAGAATCGTACTTTCGAAATTGAATAGCCGCCATTTTGTCGCAAATTAATTTTTCAAAAAAATGAACGATCGGGAACTAGATAATAATCTTATATATTAACTAAATTTGTTGGGTTTTATTTGAGATAAACCAGCTCAAAGCTAGAGTGGTCACCACAAAACGCTTCTAGAAAAATTGCTTCTGGAAGATTACTCACATCTTCCTTATTTATCGATATTTTGCAATAAAAAAATACTGAGTTATCCTCGAAATACATATATTTGAAAACATAAACGTTTATTTCATAAGCACTTCAAATTTTTTCAAAAAAAAATTCCCAAGAATACGTGTTTTTCCGACCATGCAAGTAGGCATAACCTCTTAATCGATAGCTTACACAGTGATGCACATTTGGCTCCCCGGCAACACGGAATCCAGCCCCACCACTTTTACCCCCACCTACCGGCATCGAG
>NW_017295542.1:100779-102399 GCF_001594075.2 Trachymyrmex cornetzi
CGCTCTCGCGGCCGACTCGATGCCGGTAGGTGGGGGTAAAAGTGGTGGAGCTGGATTCCGTGTTGCCGGGGAGCCAAATGTGCATCACTGAGCTTACACTCCGATTGTGTTATACGTGTTTTTATTTTTTCTCTACGTATCCTACAAGCAGAGATATTGCGACGCAAATTTCCGAACTGTCACTTTTCATTCGGATTCAGACTAGATACGTCGTCATCAACCAAAAAAATGTACGGCTGCACCGTCTGGCACGAGATGACGGTAGAGACGTTCAGATGCCTGCACATTCCAGATTATCATCGCCATTTTAATTCATTACTGCATGGAAATAAGCTGTTGAGGGTCAGCATGAAAAGGCGCCTTTATACGATAAATGTCACATAAGAGACAAAGGCTTGTCAACTATGAAATCCGAGAGAGACGGCAGATATTTAGAGAGAGACACCGTCCAACTGAGCACACCACGAGAGAATGGCAAATTGCATCACGTGAATGACAGCATCCAATCAGGACGGAGGTCACATGATCAGTTTTCTCCAATCTCTTCCACTTCCATGCTTACGGAGATTTGATGACCGCACCCAACCAGAGGAGACGGATCACGTGATGCAGTTTGCCATTCTCTCCCTTTGAGATTCTCTAGTCGGAAGTCGCCATTCTCTTTATTCTCCACTCGTTTTTCTCGTTGGGAGGGGTTTTTGAAAAGTGTGACCGGCTTTTCAAACGCGAATTTAACTATCATCAGGAGACTCGACGTATGTTATTCTGTTCGGTATTTTTTGTTGCTCACCGCATAAGCGGCATTTTGACCGTATCGACTCTGTGTTAGCATTTATAAAGCCTAAATGTGGTAAAACCTAAATGATACGTAAATAGATGTCGTTTTGGTATCACTACAATATGTGTGATATCAGTACAAACTTACCTTTTTAAAAAAGGTAAAAAAAGACGCTAAGCATACGTGCTTCTCGAATAAAACCTAAATATTCAATATAATGAAGGAGGATAATATATATACGAGTACAGGGTGACCATTTTAACTTAGACAGCCAAATAACTCGAAACATCGTGATTAAATAAAAAAATTTTTTCAACAAAAATTGTTGGATATGAAGGGGCTGATTGAACTATAACCTTGACAATGACTTTGACCTTCATTTTCAAGATTATTCGAAGGTCTACTTTCAATTTTTAAATAGAAACCCATATTTTTGATCCCGAGCTTTGAAAGAGCGCAAAATTTTACGTCCAGATGAACTTTCATGTTATGGGTCAAAGTTGACTATAGAGATCATTTCAAAGACAAATTCCTAATCGAAGCAGAAAGCCAAAAAATCTTGATTTTTCCCGGATAGTGTTTGTGAGAAAAATTGTTGGATGTCAAGGGGAGACCAAACCATGACCCTGACAATGTCCTTGAACCCATATTTTCATGATCATTTCAAAGTCAAGTGAGGATTTTTAATAAAATTTTATGCTACATATGTATTTTCTTGTTGTGATTCTTCAGATATTAGCATATCTTACCTTCAAAATCGAAAATTAAACTTTCCATCTGATGGAGTTCCTCTAAGTATCCCTCCAAAATTTTGTCCATTTAGTGCCAAAGTCACAAGTGTT
>NW_017295542.1:102558-103820 GCF_001594075.2 Trachymyrmex cornetzi
TTCCCAAATCGCCGCCATCCTACTGCTCAACAAATTATGAACATTGAAAGGAGATCTCGTAATAATCCACTTCATCGCGAAAGACGAAGGAACAGACTTCATAATAATAACGATCCTAGATTGCTTGCAGTTTTGGCTATGGTTCATCAAAATCCCCATATTAGTACCCATCAAGTAGAACGAGAACTGGGAATCCCTCAAACTACGGTACACAGATTGTTACGTTCAGTCAATTACCATCCGTATCATATTACTCTGGTACAGGAATTAAGTGAGGCCGACTACGTACTCAGAGTACAATTTTGTAGATGGGCTCTTGAGATGTTAGATCAGAATCCAGATTTTTTTCAATAATGTTTTTCAGCATTCTTGCCTTAACTGGTTGGGTCACCACTCGACCTTGCCTTCACTGGCTAGGTCACCACTCGACCTTGCCTTCACTGGCTGGGTCACCGCTCGACCTTGCCTTCACTGGCTGGGTCACCACTCCACCTTGCCTTTACTGGCTGGGTCACCAGACGACCTTGCCTTCACTTGCTGGGTCATCACACGACCTTGCCTTCACTGGCTGGGTCACATACCTTCCCTAGGGGCTCTAGGACCTTGTAGATGATGGGAAGGCTTAAGCGCTGAACCAAAGTAGCTGTGGTGCAGGGTTTTGCACTATGTGACTGGTAGGTCATCTCTTCCCCGAGGTAAGTAGCCAGTTCTGTGTTAGGCCCCTTGGTTGTCTAGGTAAGTGCGAATCAACAAACAGCCCAACTCACGCTAGGTCGATTTAGAGGAAATTACTTTTATCCCCAGCATAAAATTTTAATAAAAATCCCCACTTGACCTTGAAATGGTCATGAAAATATAAGTTCAAGGACATTGTCAGGGTCATAGTTTGGTCTCCCCTCGACATCCAACAATTTTTCTCACAAACACTATCCGGGAAAAATCAAGATTTTTTGGCTTTCTGCTTCGATTAGGAATTTGTCTTTAAAATGATCTCTATGGTCAACTTTGACCCATAACGTGAAAGTTCATCTGGATGTAAAATTTTGCGCTCTTTCAAAATCCGAAATCAAAAATATGGGTTTCTATTTAAAAATTGAAAGTAGACGTTCGAATAACCTTGAAAATGAAGATCAAAGTCATTGTCAAGGTCATAGTTCAATCAGCCCCTTCATATTCAACAATTTTTGTTTTAAACATTTTTTTATTTAATCGCGATGTTTCGAGTTATTTGGCTGTCTAAGTTAAAATGGGTCACCCTGTAT
>NW_017295542.1:104379-105705 GCF_001594075.2 Trachymyrmex cornetzi
CCCGACGAGCGGGAAGGAAATCCATCCCAATCTCCTCCGCCAGGCCAAGAAGTGCAAGGGCCGTGAATAAGGACGCCACCCTTGACAGGAATCCTCACTGCGCGCTCGCATGAGCGAGAATTCAAGGCCGCGCGAGCCTGCACGGCACGCGCGAATGCCGTGACACGCCGAAGCCAATCAGCGTGACTACCTCCCCCCGCAGGAGGGGGGGAGCGCTAAGCAGCCTGCGAGAATCCGCCGGGAGCTCCCGGGCCTCACTCTTCCTGTGGATAAGCGAGCGAAACGTGTAAAGGAGGTGCGAAGTCGCTGTCGACAAGGACGAGTACGGAGAGTTGCCGAGGGACTGCCGAGAAGAGGCCGAGAGGACGAAGGAGCCGACGAGGGTGAGACGAGCGTCGTCATCTGTAAGGCTGCCGACCGGGGTACGTCGCCGGGTGGATCGCACGTAAGCCAGCTCGCACCGTAACGTTAGAATCGGCGCCATGGTTGCCGTGTAGAGCCGCGGAACCACGAGCCACGTGCCATCCTCCCGAGCTGGGGGATCATTTAGCTGTCGCGTTTCGAGAGTCAGAGTACGGGGAGCAATACCCGCTGCCGAGTAGAAGTGAATTTGACTCGTCTTGGAGAGAGGGCCGAATCGCGCTCGTTCCTCTCGCCACAGGAGAGTCACTTTCGGTTTCCGAGTAGAGTAGAGTCGCGTAGAAACGCGTAGAGTAGTCACGTTGTCGAGTCTCGTCAATTATATATTACTTTTTTATTGCTATTCTTTTTCTTAATTTGGGTTCTCATTACTATTTCTGATTGCCTATTTTTATTACAATTTTGCATTATATTTGTATTTTTAACAGAAACAATTACTGTCTATACTCTATACACATAACCGGAGGAATACATTGTTTCCGATAAAATCATTCTTATTACAATTACTGCGTGCTGATCGAGATTTGATAAGTTTAGTACTGCAGTTACTATATACTGAGCGAGATTATTGATAATTTGAATACTGCTATTGAGCAATTTTAATTTTTATATACATATGTTCTATTTGTAATAATTTCACTGTTATTTTAACATTGATCCAATAGGGATCGAAATGTTTGTTTTTATTTTGTTGTTTATTGTCGACAAATTAAAGTTATAATATATACATTTTAGCTAAACGACATGTTTATTTAAAATATATACAGGGTGGACCATCTGAAGTGATCCAGTCAAATATCTCGAAAACTAGTAGGGATAGAGAAAAAGGGCGTTATCGTTTAATATCGCGTCGCGTAGGCACGCTTGCTATAATTGCGTCGCCGAGCATTGTGCTGTCGCGTCGGA
>NW_017295542.1:105954-106428 GCF_001594075.2 Trachymyrmex cornetzi
TGCTGTAGCGTATGACCGGCGTCCGGCGCTAGAAGTAAGTACTCTCAGTGCGAGTACCGATAGTATCGAGTAGAGCGGCGGAGCGAAGCTCCGGAAGGAACTTGTAATTGCGTAATCAATGTAATTAATTCTACTTTATCATATTTTCTCAAATATAATTGTTCTTATTATTACGCTCTCGCGTAGTTTATTCTTGTGGCCTATCTCTCTCGCCCTCCGACAAATTTCCCACACCCCTTGTGACCCACAACCTGCCGTCGCGAAAACGTTACGGGCAAAAGTAAGGAGATTTCGAAAAGAGTGGCACGCTCTCTCGTGCCTGGCGCCCAACTTAGAATAGGAATAATAATTTTGGCCGAAAAACCGCCTGGCTGTCGCAAAATTCTGCTACCGAGGGAGAGAAGATACTTTTGCGTACTTTGAGTACCGAGAACACGCGACGAAGTTGTGCCGTTGCTCGCGAGTACGGTTACA
>NW_017295542.1:108162-111775 GCF_001594075.2 Trachymyrmex cornetzi
GGTCGAAATTTATTATAAACATTTTCAATTTTTAATTTTTAACGATTATTCTTAGGCTCGTAGCTTTTTCTCTTTCTTTTAAATTTATTGAGCCTTATTACTATTAAAGTCTAAGTATTCAACCCTATTAAGACGATGCTAAAACGCCCAATAGTGACATCTTTTATTCATTTCTTACATTATATTATATATCATTCTGTTTTACTCAAACGCATACATATGTCCTTATCTAACATATGCCAACACCATCTATCGTAAGCCGCGCAACTACTGCTACATTGAATTTCGGCTCCCAGTCTTCGCAAAGCATCCGTATATATATATTTTCCATTCGGTGAAAATACTTTTCTTCTAGACTTTCAATCCTAGTTCTACAAACTCGGTATTGTTCGTTCCAGTAATGTGACCTCAGCTGCACGCTTATTTTTAACATATGGACTCTAAAACTCTTATATCGAGTAAATATATATCTGAGATGACAGCTGTACGAGCCAAAAGTAAGCGAATTTTTTAACTTTTTTCGATTTTCTCATGAAATACAGTACAGCTGAGGTGCTGTTTGTGCGTACTTTAATTTATGTAGAGACTTTTGCAATCCGTAAATCCAATTCGGAGATTTTTTACCGAATGGAAATGTGGGTAAAACAGGAGGCTTTAGCATCGCCTTAAAATAGTAGTTTTAATTTTTCTTCAATGATATTCTTATTGAAGGTCTTCTTATTCCAACCAAAATAATGGCAACTTTAAGAGGTATGGCCACCCTAGCGAGCATAAAAACAGCAATAAGTTTAAAAATTTTTTTTAGTTTAAAAAATAATTTAACATAAAATCTAATTAAAGCACTGGTTAGTACAACACAACATTGAAGTCCACTAAAAAATTTTTTTTGTATTTTTTGCATCCAAAATGGCGGCGATACCAGTGACAAAATCTAGCACGGTTTTTATGGAGGTGCTCTGGGGCATGACACTAAGCATTCATAAATTTTGACCTAGAGCAAAAAAAAATTTTTTTTTATTGTACATTAAAATATCTAAAGAAGTACGTAGGGATTTGTAAAAATATTGATATCTTCAAGAATGACATTTGAAGTCACACTTGCATTTTTTGTTAAAAATTTTGTTCAAAAACTGTTCATAAAATAAAAGGTTTTTATATATCGAAAAACCCCTACGTACTTCTCTGCGAAATGCGTCTAAGAAGTTGCAGTTAAAATTTGAACCCATTCGGATAGAAATTATTGAAGTTATTTGTCATGCCGATTTGAAAAATGTTGTTTTGAGAAAATCGCGTTTAAAGTTCAAGCACTCAGCTTGCGTTATATACAAGCGCTCATAGCGTTCAGCAAACGCTCAACTTGCGCTCATTTTTTTTGTTATCAATTCAATTGCTACTTATTTTTGTGATGATAAAGTATCAAAAAAGCAAAATAAAAAATTTTCAATTTTTTGAAAATCCTAGGGTGGCGATATTCCTTAATTCTGTGTCAAAAATTATTACCTTCGAAAAAAATTAATGTATCAAATGAAAAATTAAACCAAGATGCTACAATCTTAACTAATCAAGTTAAATTGCATCAATTAAAAAGAGTAACACAAATGGTACTGTCTCTTGTTATTTATATAAACTTACCTTTTTAAAAAAAGGTAAAAAAAGCGCTAAGTGTGCGGGCTTTCCGTAAAAATTATTTGAGCCGGTTTCACCAACGCCAATTACTTAATTCGACGTGAAACTAACTAATCTAAAAGCGTTTGCTGTTTAGTGGAATTGACCACTTATCGTTGACACTTATGGTTAATCACGGATTCGGCTTAACTGAGTTGGTGAAACCTTTGTATATAATATTACCTGACACTAATGATATGTATCATTCATATAAAAGATTTGATATCAACAAAATTGGCGCCAAGTTAAATTCTTCAAAATTTTATGTATCGATCGTAAAAAAAATTTGATATCAACAATTGGCGCCAAGTTAAATTCCATGTAATTCGGATATCAAATTAAATAAATAATATTAACTTTAACGAGGGTCGTCTGAAAAGTTCGTCTGAAAAGTTTTGAGCCTAACATAAAAACAAGTAATTTTTCGATCAAATTCCATTTTATTTTTCCACAAAGTCTCCTTTTAAGTCGATACATTTTCTGCAGCGATGCTCCCACCCCTTTAATCCATTCAAATAATATTGAGCGTCTTGCTTTGCAAAATAAGCCTCTACGGATGCGATGACCTCCTCGTTCGATGAAAATTTCTGTCCTCCGAGCCAAACTTTGAGCCTAGGAAACAGAAAAAAGTCGCTGGGGGCCAGATCTGGTGAATACGGTGGATGGTCAATTAATTCGAACCGCAATTCGTGAATTTTTGCCATAGCGACCGCCGAAGACGGTGCGTTATCTTGGATGAAACAGCACTTTCTTCTTTTTCAAATGCGGTCGTTTTTTCTCAATTTCTGCCTTTAGCTTGTCAAACAATGATGCGTAGTACGTCCCTGTTATTGTTTTACTTTTTTCAAGATATCGATCAACACAATTCCATGACTGTCCCAAAAAAAAGTCGCCATCACCTTTCCCGACGATAAAATCGTCTTCGCTTTCTTCGGAGCAGGTTCACCCTTCGCAGTCCACTGTTTTGATTGTTCTTTCGTTTCAGGAGTGAAGTGATGGACACATGTTTCATCAACCGTTATTAATCGACGCAAAAAATCCGACTTGTTTCGCTTAAACCGCTCCAACAGGGCCTTAGAAATGTTCATTCGAATGCGATTTTGATCCAGAGTGAGCAAGCGCGGCACCCAACGCGCGGTTAACTTACGCATGCCTAATTCTTCAGTCAATATATGACAAACACGTTCTTTTGATATGCCAATAGCCTCTACTATCTCCCTAATCTTAATTCGACGGTTGTCCATTATCATGTGATGAATTTCTTCGATGTTATCGGTGGTGGTCGCAGTTGTTCCCGAACGCTGATCATCAGCTAAGCTGGTACGACCACGTTTAAATTCAGCTACCTATCTTTTCACGGTGGCAAATGATGGGGCAGACTCCCCGTAAACAGCGTCCAACTCGGCTTTAATTACGTATTGCTTTTCAAATGCAAGAATTTAATTATAGCACGATATTCAATTTTTTCCATTTTTACAAAATGACAAAAAAATGATTGTCAAACAAGAACTGAACGTCCAAAGTGGCCACAATTGTCACAGATATCTTTCGTAAGTATCACGATTATAATACCAGAATGACTTTGACGAGTAACGCCATCTTCATGATGAGGCTCAAAACTTTTCAGACGATCCTCGTATGTATCATTCCTATAAAGGATTTGATATATCATAAATTGGCGCCAAGTTAAATCCCATTTCTTTATTTACTTAAGGGGTTATACTCAGTTGGGATGCGGAAAATAAGATGATTTTCACGATTTTTTTTAGCAGTATAGACAAACATTTATTGAAATGTGCTTCATGGCATCTAATAGTATATACATTGAAGTACTTATAATAATTTTTTTGAGTCTAAATGTATAAAAATAAAGAAAATATAGCCGTCTTGCAAAAATAAATTTTTTTCAGCGGTGAGCATGATAACTCTGGAACAACTCATCTGAAAT
>NW_017295542.1:111956-116797 GCF_001594075.2 Trachymyrmex cornetzi
ATTTCAGATGAGTTGTTCCAGAGTTATCATGCTCACCGCTGAAAAAAATTTATTTTTGCAAGACGGCTATATTTTCTTTATTTTTATACATTTAGACTCAAAAAAATTATTATAAGTACTTCAATGTATATACTATTAGATGCCATGAAGCACATTTCAATAAATGTTTGTCTATACTGCTAAAAAAAATCGTGAAAATCATCTTATTTTCCGCATCCCAACTGAGTATAACCCCTTAATCCAAATAATACTATCTTTAATTTTTGTACAATGAAACCTAAATATACGTATATCTTATTGAAGAATCTCCCTATTCCAATCCAAATGGTTTAAATTCCTCTTAAATGAAATTATTATATCACAATTTATTCACAAAGACATTTTCTCTTCCAACTAAAATAGTGGTTATTTAATTCTCCTTCAAAATAATATACAAAACGTTATCACAAAATTGCGTTATCTTGCTCAATTTAAGTGTTATCGCAAAAAATTAAAGAGGTAACCGTATAAAATGAAAAAATTTTATATAAATAGAAAAATTTTTCATGTAAAATTTTAAATAACGAGCCTTACTACAAAAAAAGAATTGTATCTGAAATGGTCCACATTAAGAAGCAGAAATATGGTTTCAATAGACAAACAGATACGGATCCGCTGCCCGACATATATCTACCACTCTTATAATCTTTCCCCACTCCGTTGAATTTCCCTTCTTAGGATCCCTCCTACATCATATCTAGTGCCGTTAGATGTTAGATAGTTTTGTTAGATGGCAGGATCATTTCAATGTACCGAATGTTTTAGCATTACATCTCAGAGTTCGGCAGTGTTAAGATCCTTCAGATATCTCTGGGTTATTATATTACTTATTGTATTCAATTATATAATTTTAATTATTTTGACTTTGAATTATTGGCAGGTATGGAATATTTATCTTTTATTGTTTTTCACATTCAAAAAGTTTTTTCTTCTTTTTTTGAAAAGATACAGACGCATAATGACAGAATTATTATATTTTATATTAGTATCGTTAAGGACAATCAATGTTAGTAGTTAGATATTTATTATATTTATTATAATTGCAATTAGAGCACGAAGAATAATTTCAATGTTATTCCTGTAATTCTAATGAGACATCTAATTGTAAATTTGAGATGAAGCTCACGGCATCTTGGACTGCCTATGAATTGTGACATCTATAATATACGAGCTACAAGTTTTGATAAAGCCGAGTAAATCTAAGCGATTTTTATGCCATAGTTTGTAGTACCAACATGCGACTAATTATGCGCCCAATTGATATATTGAACATCTTACGTAGTTACCGGTAACATTTAAATTTATTTTTTAACATTGTAGAAGACCCGATGGGGGTCGAAACGTCTGTATGTGGAAATTGCTCACAATAATATTGTTACTCAAATGTTACACTGAGTTGATTCTTAGCCCTATTTTGTATTGTTTGAAATTTCAATGTATTTGTTATTTATTTGATTTGTTAATTTAATATTGTATTTCTATGTTTTAACACTGAAGAAGGCTTTATAAGCCGAACCGTTTGTGTAGAATATTATTTAGTATTTATATTCTTATGCTAATTATATTAATTTAAAGTTATTTTAATTATAAGCTCGAAACAAGCCACGATACTGTGTAATTTTTTTTTCTAAAATATACAAGCATTTTTATTCTAATCTGATAAAATTCTTTGAGGTCTATGAAAAGAAAATAATCAATTTTTATCTCTTGCTGTTTTTCTGTGAAGTTGATGGGCCTTCTACAATAAGCCGCAAGTCAGAACGTCAGAAGTCTTAACCAGTATTAACCAAGCCGTTCAAGTTGGCTATTGGCCAACTTCACCGATTATGACTTAAGATCGTTTAGAACTTCTGACTTGCGGCTTATTGTAGAAGGGCTATGAAATAATACTTGAATAAAAAAATTATTGAAAATCAAAAAAAATTATTGTAACGTGACGTTTTTCGTCACTGTTTCCGGAAAGTCGAGTGCTGCGGATCCTGTGTTCTGCCGGCTCGTGAGGGTGAGCGTAATTGCGTGCGGGCACTGATTTTCGTACGCTGTTTTACTCTATTTCATTTTTTTATCATCTTTTGGGAGAATTTTTAATTAGTGATAGTCAGCGATCGGTGACTATGTTGCGGATTGTACTAAGTTGTCTCACTCGGTTGCCGGATGAAAAGAGGACCGCTAAAGAAGATCATCGAAGAGGCCTCGGAATATTTTCGAGTTGGATATATGCAGGTCATTTTTTATTTATTCCTTCTATTTGCATCCGCTGTTTGTGCCCTTTTAATGCCGATCCTGTTTTGCAGGAAGAATTTAAGAATGCCGAAGCTCCGAGATGATAGCCTCACATGAATAAAAAGCTGCATGAGATACGTGCCTAAAGGATTATGAAACTTTTCAGTGGAACAGCAAGCTGAAATTGCCTGCCAAGAAATCGGCGGCCGAAGGCTCTATCAGGAAGAACTGCATAGGGCAGAATTCATTCCATGGCAAAAATGAGAAGATTTAACTGAAAGAAAACTGCCCTGTTGAAATTCAGATTCCGTGCCAGGCCACGCGAAGTTACGTGGCTATCGTGGGCCCACGCAATTCACGGGGTCGCACGAGAGGGCTATCGACCAATCAGGCGCCGGAATAGCTTGATCCCGAAAGACCTCGCGGCCTGTGTATCTTCCGCCGAGCATACGGAAATCACTTGCGTAACTTGCGTTGTGGCACGAGCCTAAACGGAATCCGATAATTCGCCGTTAGGAGCGAAGACGCAGCATCCCGTACGATCCAGAGTCAGGCTATCGATCAGTTACCGGAGGAATCGAGGAGGAGGACATACCGGCGAGACAAGCGTTAAGTTATTGTAAGGCTGTCGATCCCTTACATTGCGAGATCGGGTAAATCTCATGTGTTCAATTCGAACCGAGAGACTATGGTCTGTATAAGGAGCTACCGTGAGTAATAAATAATTTGGATGCCGATACCCCGGATTGCCTCGATTATTATATTATATTTTCGTGTAATGCTCGCCGCCCTCTTGTCACAATCCTGTCACCGTGTTTCGTTTTGCGTGTAATCGTGCGTTAGATTGCCATCTTGCAGCAATTTTGAGTCGTGACTTTCCTTCTCTCTGCACTAATGGGATCATTCGGGTCGCTGAATAATTTCGTATGTAGCCTCGAAAATCATTTATATGAGATTTTGCAGAGAGATCTCGACAGACTATAGTATTTGTTCGATTGGCAAATTCGTAACAATTCTCGTAATGATTGTATGTCCGCGTTATTAGTGTTATTTTGTGTAAAGCGATTAGAGGGTTTTATATTTTCACGAGTTCATATCACACCGGGAATCCAAATAATCATTCTGTTAATGCGTGTAGAATATTTGAGGTAATACACGTTGCGTAGTACCTACATGGCCAAACCTTTATATCTGTTACGATCATGTCTATAATGTATGGCTAAAATGGTAAATACATGTTTGTTATTCATTTATTATTAATTTGTATGTAATTCTACTTTCTCTCTTTCGCCTTTCAATTTATTCCCGCTCCGAGCGATCCTCCATCTTTGCCTATTCCGGAGCTGAGCAGTTGGCTATCGTCCGTCGCAATCGAAAAGTGTCGAAAATAATTGTCGAAAGTAAGTAAAGTACAGAAGAATGACACGCTCACTTGTGCTTGGCGCTCAACTCAAGTTAGAGGAATTCTGCGACGATTCAGTACGTGTCCATCGATTTTCTGAGTACTGAGGTAAGACAACTGGTTGCTGAGTGACGCTTATAAAAAAACGCGACAAAGTTGTGTCGTCACTCGCGAGTACGGTCGAAAATATATACAAGGTGTTTGGGAAATAATGATAAATCTTTCGCATAGGAGCAGAATGGACTCAACTGAAAAAAAGTCCTCTACCATTTGGAAATTTTCGCAATAGTTAACAAGATATTAATTAAAAATTGTAGAAAATTTATTTTCAACAATTTTTTACTCAAATCTATCAACTTTACAGAAAAACTACAAGAAACAAAAATTTTTTATTTTCTTCTCATAGAGGTCTAAAATTTTTTTTAGAATTTTTTAGAACCGTATTTTTTCAAGTTGTTAAAAATGAGAAAATAAACCATTTTTGTCTCTTGCAATTTTTTTGTAAAGTTAATAGTATTTGAGTAAAAAATTATTGAAGATTAATTTTTGGCAATGTTTAGCAATTAATACCTTGTTAACTATTGGGAAAATTGCAAAATGGTAGAGGGCTTTCCTTCTCATTGTCAGTTTAGTCCATTCTACCCCTACGCGAAAAATTTATCATTATTTTCTAAACACCATGTATATGTATAGGGTAACTCCGGCAAATACGCCGCGGTGGGATTTACGCCGCAAAAATCAGAAAAAATAGAAGTGAGGGTAATTTTTCCGCAACTACTCTGTTACATGCCTTTATGTTATATTAGTATATTTGAGTTATAATTTTAGCTTTGATTGGGCATGTATATGTGTTTATCGGTTCCGTGATACACACGTCCGGTTATTTATCGAGTGTGAGTGTCCGCGATTTTTGTTGAGAGGCGATTACCGTAATTAGTGCCGTAATTAGTACCGTAATTAGTATATGCGCGCCGTGAGTGAGGTTAAGTGCGGACACGTGGCTGTCAACGCAATCGTTAAATTTTTCTAAGTCCGAACATCCGTACAGTAAAGTCATCGCGATCGGGAGTACGTTGTTAAAACCATCTGTTAGTAACCGTTCGCAAAACCGCTCCCGACGGACCTCGTTCCGAAAGACAGACAGCCACGTGCAATAAATTCAAAGTGCAATACCTAG
>NW_017295542.1:117413-117939 GCF_001594075.2 Trachymyrmex cornetzi
GCCGTTCACCGCCACCCCTTCGCCAACTACATTGAGGGCCAATGGCAGGATGTCCACCACACCGACGGAGAGATCCCCCTCATACGCGGCAGTCAGTGCGGGCCCGTCGACCAGGAGCACTACATCTTCCACAACAGCCCGCAGCAAGACTGTCGAGAAGAGCGCCGCGCCAACTACAACAGCAGCAGCCAGGAGATCCGGCGAGGCCGCCGCAACGAGGAAGTCGCCGATGACCGCCACGGTGAGTAAACCACGTGTGACGTCGGTAGAAGTAGTTAAGTTGCCTGTCAAATCCATCATAAGAGCAGGTGTGCAGAACGCGGCTAAGCCGGTACGCGCTCCCTCTCACCCCCCGCAGAGAACATCACCGGAGGCGAGGGGTTCACGACCATCAGTGGAAAAGCAAACATGCGGAGAAGGAGCAGTGAAGAAGTTGCCTGTCAATAAGGAGCCACCTATTTCAACCAGGACCAGGCGGGCAACTAGCGTGCCGGCTGAGAAAAGCGAAGACACGGCAAGACGGGAG
>NW_017295542.1:120976-121329 GCF_001594075.2 Trachymyrmex cornetzi
ATGAGTCTTCGCTCTGGTCGAGTGCGCGGAACGCCGCTCTCAGACAATCCGAGAGGCTGTCCCTGCGGTGGCGGTGGGCCGAAGCCACTGAGGAAATGGAATTGCAGTGTCAAGGTCTCAGGGGGGCAGCGATTAAGATTCCGCCTGGAGCGCGCGGCCAGGTAGTGAATCGGCTGCGCTCAGCTGTAGCAGAGCACTACGCGAATAGGTTGCTCAGCAAGCCTGATCAGGGTAAGGTTTTCGAGGTGTCGTCACGGAGTCAGGTGAGCAATCACTTTATCCGTGGCAGCAGTTTCACTCGCTTCGCCGATTGGCGCTTCATACATAAGGCCCGTCTCGACGTACTTCCTCTC
>NW_017295542.1:122891-123650 GCF_001594075.2 Trachymyrmex cornetzi
CCCCCGAAATAAATATATTTTTTTTTATTGGCGCGCGGCATAGCCGCTTATATTTGTATCACCCCAGAGAGGTATTGTCTCTCTGGGGAAATAACCTGATAATAAAAGTGAGCTAATTGTGTTATGATTTCAGCTTTTTATTGTTAATATTAATGAAATTATTGTGAGTTGAATCGATTTGTTACTGTAATAAGTAACGCCATCATAAATTATAATCTACATAAAATGATTATTGTAGGACGTGTAAAAGACTTAGTGGTTATTTCGTGATACATACGTGTAGTGGAATAGTAAAGCATGTTGTGTAGCAAAATACAAGTGCTTTGCTTTCGTATTCTTTGTTTAGTTTGGTGTCTTGTATATCCCATCTGTTTGGGATATACGGCATTTTTAGCGAGTGGAATTTATGCCCAAAGCATACAAAGTGCGCAGATTGAATTCAGTGCACTAAATGCAATAAACGCATTACATGAAATATGTACCTCATGTCATAACACTTGTAATATATGTAGGAAGATTGTTATTATTATTTATTACTTCATATGCATATTTACCATTCTTATTCATTAATAAAACTTTATAAACACATTTCATAAGTTATTGTGTCATTATATGTCTTATTTATACGCATTATTTATAAATTTTTCATAAGCCCCCCCTCCCTCTATGAGTAGTCATATATCCCTCCCTATCAAGAGACACGGTAGTATCTCGCGCCAAGTGGGCGCGCAGCGCGAGACACGAGTGTATTTACGCGAG
>NW_017295542.1:123917-127094 GCF_001594075.2 Trachymyrmex cornetzi
GTTTATTGCTGTCATTTACCGACTTATTTATCTATAGTTTCATTAGCACTGTATTATGTGTCGAAATTTCACTGTATAGTTACTTTAATACTTTAATAAGTTACTTTTAAATTAAAAGTGTATAAAAATATAAAACAGGCCGCTTGATGTATGAACATCATTACGTATATATTCATGCCGTTTATAGCCTCGCGAATTTGGTAACGGCATGAATATATACGCGATGACGTTCACATGTTAAGCGGTCAAACGGCCCGTTTTAAATTTTTATACGCTTTAGATTAAAATTACTCAGAAACTAAAGCCGCAATCAAAGATCTAAAAACACTTTTATTATATGTCGTCGGTATCTTTCGATTGCGATCAGTCCGTATAAAATTGGTGCAGCCGATACCGAAATCTGGAAATCATTTCCCAAAAAGGGACTATTTCAGCTTTTCAAATTTTTTCAGTCGTACGTGTAACATACATAAAGCGTTTTGTCCATTAAGCTGCTATTCACAATGCCTTCATAGAATTCTAATTTTATATATAAAATTAAAGTAAAATTAGCAACAAAAGTGAACCTTAACGCGTATTTGATTAATCATGATTCTTTATCTATAATAACTAGTGAAGAAGCAATTATTGAATATAATCGGCTAAACGACTACATAAATCAGAAGCACAAATTATTATTACTATTTCAAAGGAGTTATCGTAAAATTAAAGATGTGCCATGGACATTACCGAAAATAATAACTTCCGTTCAACAGTCAGATCAAAAAGTTCGACAAAATATTACTTCTTGAGTTATACGTGGTTTTCAAAATACTGATAAAGTTTCATGCAATGCCAATGCTACATTACAATATTTATTTCATTTAATTATTATTAGAAAGCAATTAATTAATTCTGATGATAAACTAAATGTTTTAAATATATTAGCGCATCGATATGAAAACGGAATATGTACTTAATTTGAGTACCTATGCAGTACGAAAATATCTATGGGAATATTTTTCGACTGGTATTGAACGAGATGCATTTGATTTTGTTGTAGCTCTTTGTACTAAATATGATTTTATAGAAAATTTGGTTGAGCACATCAAATTATTTGTACTTGTCAATGCATAACATGTGGTGATACAAAAGTTACTACTAATAATAATTTTATTTTCTCAATTTTTGTTAACAATTCGAACAAGGAAAGTTTTAATCTTAACAATTTACTAAATACTTGATTTTCACATTGGTCTAAATAAAATAATAAATTATGTGAACGTTGTGAGGGAAATGATATATTATTTAAAAATGAAATAACATTGAGAGACGAAACAGATAATCATCCATTTAATTTCATTTTCATACCAAAATGGAACATTAGTGAAGGTGCCAAAAAAAATTAATTTATGTGCTCTTTCAACAAGTGCAATACTAATAGCTGGACAGCCGTATAAAGTTATGAATGCTATATTTCACTATGGTCCATGTACAGAAAACGATCATTTTATAAGTATGTGTAGAGAAGGTTCACCTTGGATTGAAGCTAATGATACGCAAGTTACAAAAAAGCAATGGCCTAGAGCTGCTAAAAACATTTCTACATTATTTTTAGAAAATGTTGATAATAAATAATATGTTCTAGTAATACGCACACGTGTGAAAAGATATAGTATTAATCATATAAGAATATAAGATGTTTAACACTACAAATTGCGTGATAACAAAATTACCTTTTTAAAAAAAGGTAAAAAAAAGGCGCCAAGTGTTCATGTACCTTCCATAAAAAACTGTACTTTACATAAACTAAAAAAAAACCGTTACATAAATAATATAATTCAAGTGGTAATATTGTTAACTTTTTATTATAAATTACCCCTCAGTAGTACGTATGCATGTATAAAAAAAATGAAATCAAATCTTTAAATTACGTCAATTGGAAAAAGAATATATAATTTCTTGCAACATATAACATATACTATTGTATTTTGTAAATTGCGAAAAGAACATGTATTTTATTGCAACATATAACATTTAATTAACGAGACAAAATGATACGTACCTTTATGTTTCTATTCAAGAGTCTTTTATATTCTGCAATGGAATACAACATTTAATCTCAAAAAATTAAAGACGAAGCATCACAAAATGAGAAAATTTTATGAAAATAAAATTTTTTATGTAAAAAAACTTGGCACGCTGCTAGACCTCAAAATATAATAAGATGATCATCAAATAATATCGAATAAAGAAAATAATGAACAGATTTAAGAAAGAAAATGAGGTGGACTAACAATATACAATGTGTGTGTGTGTGTGCGCGTGCGCGCGCGCGCGCGCGTGTGTGTGTGTGTACAAGCAAATAATTAAAAATACCAAATATGAAAAGTAATGAAGAGATTTAAGACGCGTGCGCGCGCGCGCGCGTGTGTGTGTGTACAAGCAAATAATTAAAAATACCAAATATGAAAAGTAATGAAGAGATTTAAGAAAGAGAATTAATAATATATAGCGTGTTCATATGTGCGACCAGATTTAGATAGGTATGCGGCTTATATTTATTATACTCGTAGAATAAGTATTTGTATGGTGTGCGTTATATATTGTAAAAGCGTATAAGACTAGAATAATGATTTCAGATTTGTAAGGCATGAGGTTTAAGTTAAAATTAAAAGTAGATTTAAAATTAATTATAATCTTAATTGTAATTGTGATTGTAATTTTAATGTTATTGGAGTGTGAATAAGTTCTCGCCGTTTCACCATCAGATGGCGGTATAAAAAGTTTGTGTGTATAATTAAAGATGATGACGCCTCTATATTGAAGTTTTATAACTTATGTTTAAAATCAGTGCGTGTCTTTCCTTTAACCTATAAAGAACATTTTCTTTTCGTACCATAAAACATGTCAAATTTCGTGCCAAATAAACCGTTTTTGCGGGGAATTTTACTGCACTATTTTATTCAGAAGAAATCTGCAGCTGAAGCGCACAGAATTCTTGTAGAAACCTATGGTGATCATGCTTTGTCGGAAAGAACATGCAGAGATTGGTTTAACCGATTTAAAAATGGTGATTTTAATCTTCAAGATAGAGAACGCAGTGGTGCATCAAAAAAGTTTCAAGACGAAGAACTGGAAACATTACTTGATGAAGATCCATGTCAGACGCAATCCGACATTGCAAAATTATTAGGA
>NW_017295542.1:127485-130098 GCF_001594075.2 Trachymyrmex cornetzi
CTGTCTGAGAAGCAGTTCACATCATACGAAAATACCAAAAATTGGATCGATTCGTGGATAGCCGCAAAAGAAGTATCGTTTTTTCGACGTGGAATCCAAATGCTGCCAGAAAGATGGGAAAAAGTTGTCTCCAGCGATGGGCAATACTTTAATTGACTTGTTTTTTTATTTTTTTTTTTATAAAAGATTTATTTTCACAAAAAAACGGCGAGAACTTATTCACACTCCCAAGTAACATTTACTGTAAAATTTACAGTAAACATTTTCTGTAACATTTACTTATTATATTTTGAGGTATAGCAGCGCGCCAAGTTTTTTTTTATAAAATTTCTCATTTTGTGATGCTTCGTCTTTAATTTTTTGAGATTAAATGTTGTATTTTATTGCAAATATAAAAGACTCTAGAATAGAAAGATAAAGGTACGTATCATTTTGTCTCGTTAATTAAATGTTATATGTTGCAATAAAATATATGTTCTTTTCGCAATTTACAAAATACAATAGTATATGTTATATGTTGCAAGAAATTATATATTCTTTTTCCAATTGGCGTAATTTAAAGATTTGATTTCATTTTTTTTGTATACATGCATACTTACTACTGAGGGGTAATTTATAATAAAAAGTTAACAATATATTACCACTTGAATTATATTATTTATGTAACGGTTTTTTTTTAGTTTATGTAAAGTACAGTTTTTTATGGAAGGTACATGAACATTTGGCGCCTTTTTTTTACCTTTTTTTAAAAAGGTAATTTTGTTAAGTAGGATATACGGCAAAAATGCAAGGGTTTTAAAAAGTTTATTTTTTAATATAAAAAATAAATATTTCGGATTTCTAATATTTTTTTCATAGTAGTAGACAGTAAAAAAAGAGTTTTTGCTGATATAGTTCGTTTACTATAAACATAGTAAATAATACTTAATAAATTAAGTTTTTGATAGGTGCGGCGCATATACCGGAGTTACCCTATATAAAGTTTATGTGTGTACTGTATAGCGATTATGAAAATGGTATTCTTTCTTTGATTCCACACAGAAATACCAATATTAATCACGAAGAAACAAATGCGAATTCTTATGTATTCTTTCTATTTCGATTCTAAATATAAAACCCATATTTGGGATAAAAACAGATTCCTAATTAGAATCTCAGTGTGATTGAACCAATTTGGAATAAAGTTGGGCATTCTGATTGTAATCTATGCTATAACTGAGAAGATTTTGAAAAATTTCTATGCAGGTACTTTATTAAAGAATATCGTTAATTAAATGTTTAACAGCACTTCAATGTATACCGTTACTTAATAAATAAACAATCTTTCATTACATACATACTTATTTCTCCTTTCCTTGGATATTAAATTCGTATTCGCAATCATATAAGATTGCAAGTAAATGGAGAGTTAGAAAAAGAAAAAAGATAAGGAAAATAATACGATTGGCCCGAGACCATGGGTGAAACGTGAAGGTGAACAGAAAAGCAAACGAACAACGAAGAAATATTATTATATATTTCTGCCATCGTTGTTGTATTCGTCGATTTTCTTTTCCTCAATGTGAACTAAACTCGTTCCGACAACTCGTTAAAACTTGCACGCGACTTTCGCAACTTGCTTTTTCTACTGAAGAAATATTATTTAGATGGTTTTCCTAGTTATGCCAGTTACTTGTTAAATTATTTTTTTTTTATTTATTTTATTTCTATTTTATGCTCACGTATACAAATTACATATTATTTCAGTACGAATTATCCATTAAATTTTATCCGTTAAATTGTCGTTTAATTATTATTTATTCGTTAAAAATACAATATTACTGAGAGAAAAATGTATTAAATTTTAATAAATATTTAATCGAATATAGTGCCAGTTGAACAATATTACAATATAAATAATATTAATTCTCTTTGCTCGTATAACTTACAACAAATCAATAAATAGTAAACCCAGGTCAATACATTAAACGAGCTATAGTTAGGTGTAGTGTTGCTAATTTCCCGGGAAATTTAAATCGTCGGGAAAGAACCTATCTTTCCCGGAATTTTTCCGAGGAAAGAACCTGGAAGTGGGAAAAAATGATTTTTTTAATATAAGTGATTATAAAAATATCAAATCCTTAGCACACACAAAATAAATCTATATTTTAACCTTGGAAGATGGCATCTGATATTAATTTCTTGAATGGAATGTTAAAAAATACAAAATATAACAGTTTACAATAAAAAGGAAGAACAAATAATAATAACTTTGGCGATTGTTTGATTGTGAGTAGCGTGCTTAATTCTATTACGATGCAGCGGCCGTCGCCATCGGCCTCTCTGTCGTTGTCGATAACTTAATCCTAGGAGGTTTCCTTCCGTCGAGTTCTTAGAAATGATAAGAGAGAGCGTGTCCGTTTCTATGTACAGTGTATTTACAGACGTATTTACAGAGTGTTTTGTTGGCCCTGAAAAGGGCCGTTTGGTACGGGGCGGATTACGCCGCTAGTCGCTCCCTGTACTCCAGTGACGGCAGGCAGCGCGTCTTCATCCACTGCCTCTGCTGCTGGCGGTTCCCGACGACGCCTGGCGGCTCTGGCGCACTGCGGCGGCTGCTGCTGTTACGGCTAT
>NW_017295542.1:130870-134576 GCF_001594075.2 Trachymyrmex cornetzi
CGATTGGTACATATTCTTATGCATTACGTGTTATGCGTTATGCAAGAGTCTGTGCTCCCGCTTAAGGGGCTCCGCACGATAAAAGGAACAGGGAACAGAGAACAGAGAATAAAAATTTCAACCTATCAGAAATCATGTATTGTGGAATACACACTGCGTATTCCACAATACATGATATCTGATAGATTGAAATTCTTATTCTCTGTTCCCTGTTCCTTTTATTATGCGAAGCCCCTTACACTGTGTCATAGTTGGAACACTTTGCGTAAGACACAGTGTCACCTGTACACGTTGTTGGAAAACACCCAATATATGTTTTTACAGTATAAGTAATTTAGATTAAGTTAAAGAAACAAGTTGCTATATTAAATAAAATTGTGAAAAACTTTCTCTTAACATACTACATGGGCTGAAAAGTCCCGGGATTTTTCAATAGGTGGCGCCACTAGAAAATGAACATAACTCATTTCGAGAGGCTCATCTGTCACTAGTTTATGTATGAAGTTTCATGACATTTCGTCCATTCGTTTACAAGCTACAGTCGTTTGAGTAACGCTACTTTCGCCTTCGTAAAAAAAAAATGGAAAAACAGGAATATCGCATCTTGAACATTGTTTTTTGATGGGAAAAACTTCTGAACAATCATTGCAATGGTTGCAGAAATTTTATCCCACATCTGGTCCTTCGAGAACAACAGTTTATCGGTGGTTTAGTGAATTTAAAATGGATCGTACAAGCACCGAAGACGCACCTCGCTCTGGAAGGCCAAAAAAGACTACGAATGCGGAAATCGTAAAGCAAGTGCATCGAATCGTTTTGAGTGATCGTAGAGTGAAGTTGCGCGAGTTAGCTGAGGCCGTGGGCATCTTAAAGGAATGGGCGGGATACATTTTGCACGATCTTTTGGAGACGAAAAAGCTATCGGCGCGATGGGTGCCGAGTTTGCTGACCGTCGACCAAAAACAGCAGCGCGTTGATGATTCAACGGCCGCGGCCGGTTTGGCGTTGTTGCAGCGTAATCGAGCGAACTTTTTTCGACGTTTTGTGACGATGGATGAAACGTGGGTCCATTACCATACGCCTGAGTCCAATAGGCAGTCTGCAGAGTGGCTGGAAAGCCACGAAAGCCGACCAAAGCGGCCAAAAGACCAACGCTCGGCCGGGAAGGTTATGGCCTCCGTTTTTTGGGCATGGCATAATCTTCATCGATTACCTGCAGAAGGGAAGAACAGTTACGGGAGAGTATTAGGCAGCGTTATTGGACAAACTGAACGACGAAATAAAGAAAAAACGGCCTCATATGGCGAAGAAAAAAGTTCTGTACCATCACGATAACGCACCGTCACACACGTCCTTGAAAGCGATGGCCAAATTGGACCAATTATGATTCGAATTGGTTGCTCACCGTATTCTCCAGACATGGCCCCCAGCGACTATTATCTGTTCTCAAACCTCAAGCGGTGGCTCCAGGGAAAGAGATTCAGATCGAATGAGAAAGTCATCGTGGAAACCGAGGCGTATTTCGAAGGCTTGGACGTTTCGTACTACAGAAAGGGCATCGAAATGTTGGAAAATCGCTATACCAAGTGTATCGCCCTCGAAGGCAACTATGTTGAGGAATAAATATAACTTTGGCCAAAAAACGCTTATTTTCATTAAAAATCCCGGGACTTTTCAGCCCATGTAGTAAATATCCAAATATCTAATTATATTAACATATTATGAGGAACACCTCGAGTTACAATAGATAATATAACAGATATCTAAGAATTATCTTACCTTCGTGTTACAAAGGACGGTATATCGCAACCATATCATATGTAGTCAAACTTGATAAAGATAAACGATGTAGTAAAGAGTCATGATTCCAAACCAATTCGTCGGTTAATAGCGAGAAAGAGCAGTCAGTATGATTAATGAATAAATTTCAATCATATTAATGATGTAGCTTGATATCAAATCATATAAAAGGTTATATGTACGTCCTTAATAATATTGGTAGAAAAAATGAATATAAAGGTAAATACAAATTATATACATATAATGGCAAGTTAGCAGCAGTCTATTAAAATTGTAATATAGAATTTAGAATCAGTTATATTACGTCTATAAAGCTGGACTCCCCACCGAAAATCAAGTTCGGAATAGGTCAAAAATTTAGTGCTAATTAGGTGCTAATTTAGTAACCGATTCCGAAATTTAGTGCTCTAAACTGTTTAGCGGTAAAATAAAAAAAAATTGGGGGTCCAGCTCCATAGAAAGCTGTACCCTCCATAAAAAAAAATATATGCAGGACGCGTATACAAAAAATAAGTACACAGGGAATTTAGTGCTAATTTAGTGCTCCAAAATACAGCCAAAAAAAATTAAAATATAGCGCTACCTCTAATATAGCGTTAATTCAAATATTAGAGCGCGCCGCGCTCTAAAATTCGTTCCCCGGTCGTCAAAGAATTTGGTGCTCGCAAGTTTTTGGTACTAAAATGTTCCTTGGACATAGTAGTATCAAAATATATACATTTCCGATTTTAGTGCTCACTCTAAGTTAATGAAAATCTGGAGACACTGGTAGTGTCTCGGTGCTAAGCCAAGCGCAGCGACACTGTCGTGGCTACTTTACGCGAATTTGTCAAGATTTCCAGACGGTGATTATGGGATCTCAATAATGGCTGTCCCGATTGAGTTCTAAGTATGCTCAATCGATTACATCCGCTCGGAATATATAATGAAAGTGTTTTTGTTTTTTCTCTACGAGCTCTAGGAGCGGAGATATTGCGATGCAAAATGATGCAAAATCTGAACTTGAAAGTTTTAATTTAAGAAACGTCGTCGTCGTCGACAGGGCTATGGGGTGGGGGAAATGTCCTTTTGGATTTTTCGGCGCTAGAGGCAAATATGGCGCTGGCAATGTGCATGGTCACATCACACATGTGTCCGTTTTCTGCAGCTGATGATTAGGTTAGGGAAACTGTCACATCGATGGCATAGAGGACACGTAAGTGATTTTCTGCTTCTACATTTGCACGAAATGAACGAATCTGGCAAAATAAAAATGTATCGCTTTATTCCGTGGACCGAGATCGTTAAAGTTGATCACTATTCAGGTTAGGAAACATATCCGTCATATCGATGGCATAGATTATACAGCAGAGTATTTGTTTGGTTAACTATTTGTCTGTAAAGCAGAATGTAAAGCAGAATTGTTTTCCTTTATGCCATCGATGCAACAGATTTCCTCTGGATATATGTCAACTTTAATTATAACAATAACAATTAATAACTCGGTTCGTGGTAGTGTAAAAATGCGTCGAATGATTTTATCAACCTCGAGGAGGTTCGACCTTGTACGTACATTATTATGTAACTTGTAATTTAAAGATACGTTTCATGATGCATTTCTTGTCGAGGTTTGTCTCAAATGCAATTTACACAAAGATATTTGGAACAAAATTTGGAACTTTGTCAAATTTCGTTCACGTATGCACTCAGAAAAAAGTTTTGTTGATATATGACCAACAAAAAGTTTTTCGTTGTCCTAATCAAAAGGACCCCGCACAAAATCATAGGATTTTGGCCCTCGGAGAAATTGGCTGAAATTTTAGTATGTTATAGTTCTTGACCCACTGATCAAAAGTGTCCATAGGCACAAAGCTTGATCATGACTAGTTTTTTTGTTATAGCCGTTTAAAGTTTTATTTTGTTAATG
>NW_017295542.1:134914-136093 GCF_001594075.2 Trachymyrmex cornetzi
CATTAACCAAGAAGACATTACGGAAGAAGATAACAACGTTATTAGTGGATATTATTGTACATGTCAATCTGGAGCAAGAACGCTTGGTACTTGTGTACACGTTGCACGTATTTTGTGGTATCTCGGGTATGCACGCCATCAACCACATATTAAATATCCCGATAGAAGTTTGTTGCATACAACAATGGATGCAGCTCATAGAGTAGATAAAGATCTCAATAATAATATAGAAGTTATAGATAATTGAAATACAAGTTCAAATTCGTGAGAGGCAAGGGAACTCACGAAAATCAAGCACCCCAAACGTGAGAGGCAAGGGGACTCACGAAAATCAAGCATCCCAAACGTGAGAGGCAAGGGGACTCAAGAAAATCAAGCACCCCAAACGTGAGAGGCAAGGGGACTCACGAAAATCAAGCACCCCAAAGGAGTAAAACGCTCGTTACGTCCACGTCGTTTATTCCGGATAATTCTGAGAACGGGCGAAAATCTAAAATCATAAATGTACCATTGATGCATACACAACAGACGCGCACGCGCGCACGCACGCACGCACACACATGAAACTTCGATTTTTATGCACCTTTATAATATAAAAATGCACGCGCGGACATATGTGTGTGGGAATAGAGGTAAGGGTGGGAGTGGAGGTGGGGATGGTGAGAGTGGTTAGCATATTGTTATCTAAAATTTCTTGATTTATTACAGAAACTTGCTTTTTTGAGGCATTAACAAAATAAAACTTTAAACGGCTATAACAAAAAAACTAGTCATTTTCAAGCTTTGCGTCTATGGACACTTTTGATCAGTGAGTCAAGAACTGACATACAAAAATTTCAGCCAATTTTACCTAGAACCAAAATCCTATGATTTTGTGCGGGGTCCTTTCCCAAATTTTCCAAATTTAATCTTAAAAAACTGTAATAAACTTATTTATGATAAGTTTATTACAGTTTTTTAAGATTAAATTTGGAAAATTTGGGGGGATTATTAATATTTCAGATTGATTGCGTTGAAAGTAGGGTTGTCGATATCGAATAGAAATATTTACCATGAATATATTCATTAATGCAAAAACTATTTATATTTACCCTAAATGAATAAGCATTATATCGAACATATGAATAATGAATATCGTCATAAATAGATTTTGTTTGGACTAATTAAATTCGATATATT
>NW_017295542.1:136251-137729 GCF_001594075.2 Trachymyrmex cornetzi
TTTCTGATTATCAATATGAGCACGGATTTAAAAAAATCAAAAATAATTAAAATGAACCAAATAAAATAATTTTTCCATAACTGTAATAAACTAAAGCTTCTTACACAGAACAACATCTTACAATAGACTTGCGTTAAAAAACCAGCTACATTTTCTTATTGACTTACTTACTCTTATTTACAATTACGACATGCCTAATGTGTTTGCCTTACAGTGGGCTTCTAGTGTAACGATACTGATATGAATGAATGATGTTACATACGTTGAAGTGCTGCTCAAATTGCATAACTGTGAAGCAAATGATCTTACAACCTGATATTTGCTTCAAGTTATTGTCTACTTAAACCGTCCTCTACAATCAGTTTATGGCACTATCTTCATGATACTTTTAAAGTGAGCTACTTCCATTCTGAAACATCATCAGTGAAGGACAGTGTTACCTTATATTATTGTCTCATAGCATTTTAATCCACTATTTACATAAGTTTAGGTCTATTTGAAGCGTACTTATATGATGTCGTTGATGTTCAATTGTTATTCATTTTGAATTTTGAATTTCTCTGGTATTTATAATCAGAGTCTTCAGAAACCCTTCGAACACTAATTTCTTTGTGATTTTATCCGTTTAACCCTTTGAAGCATTTTTCTTTACACGGAAAACATCCGAAATTTGTTACTCAGGGGTTTTTGGGGTCGCTGATTACGAATCTGAACTCAGATTTTGAAAATTCAAAATGGCGGATTCAAGATGGCCGACCAAAGTGTAAAAAGTTACTTGATCCTGATGAACCTGGGTACTCGGAGGTTTTTGGGGTCGCTGATTACGAATCTGAACTCAGATTTTGAAAATTCGAAATGGAAGACCACTGGATTACTGGATTTTGTACTACGAACCGCGCACAACTGATTCGAGAGACACAAAGTGGACGTGGCGATTGTCTCTATCCCTTCATTGAAAATTTGAGTTCAGATTCGCAATCAGCGACCCCGAAAACCCCCATGTACCCAGTTTCATGTCAATCAAGTAACTCTCACATTTCGATCGACCATTTTGGATTCGCCATATTGAATTTTGAAAATCTGAGGTCAAATTCGTAATCTGCGACCCCGAAAACCCCCGAATACCCAGTTTCATATCAATCAAGTAACTTTTTATATTTCGGTCCGCCATTTTGGATTCGCCATTTTGAATTTTCAAAATCTGAGTTCAGATTCGTAATCTGCGACCCCGAAAACCCCCATGTACCCAATTTCGTCATGTTTGAGTGACGATTTCGTCCCAGTATACATTTTTTGTAAAAAAACCCATCATTTTTACATTTTGTTTATTATTTTAAACAATATAACATAATAAATAATAATAAATATTGATTTATTTATACTTCCTAACATGTTCTCGAAATAAGGAAGCAAAAAACTGCAGCAAAATTAATTAATAATTATCTGAAATATGTAAAAAATGAATTACAAAAAGGTGT
>NW_017295542.1:137776-141730 GCF_001594075.2 Trachymyrmex cornetzi
TTTATCCGTTTAAGAAGTGTTTCATTCTTTTTGCAAAAGTTTTATTGATGTTATACCATGAGACTTCACATATAAAGTGTTACTTTCAGCCTCCTGTATCTCTGAATTGGTGGCTAAGCTCAAGTTAAAACTTTTATGAAATTAATGTCCCTTCATATAGAGTACTTTGGCGTATGATTCAGTTAAAAATTCGAGTACCCAAAAATGGGCTAAAAAACAGGTGATTTTAGCGTCACTCTTTCAGCCAATTTCATCGAGGGCCAAAATCCTATGATTTTGTGCGGGGTCCTTCAGTTATGCTAACAAAATTTTTTGATAGAATAACATAAAAGTTTTTGTTAGTCATATATTCTAACAACTTTGTTGTCCTAACCAAAAATTTGGTTAGAATAACGAAAAACTTTTTGTTGGTCATATATCAACAAAACTTTTTTCTCAGTGTGGTATAGATATCTGTTTATCTGCAACGAACAATTTCCCAAGTCTGCCAGGAGCTATTGCATATCAAGAAGATTTTTCTCAAATGGAATTTACGAATATGTAATAAACACAAGTAATATTATATTTCATTCCTTCCGCAAATTATCTAATTATTATTATGTATGATTCACGAAGATAATAAGAACGATATACAGACTTCCTGTTGGTTCATATTACTATAATTATCATATTATAACTACATTTATAATATTCTAACAGCAACTGTTACCAACCTCGATACTCAATCAGCAGTCATTCTATTATAGACAGAATTAAGTAGGAATACAGAGATTAAAGTATATCATGAACCTAATAATAAGAACGATATACAGACTTACTGTTAGCAATACTGCTGATTGAGTTATGCCCATTTCCACCAACGTAGATTAATTTTAATCTCGGTTTAACTTACTCTTCGTCTTTTTCAAATCTTTTCAACTAGAAAAAGACAAAGAGTAAGTTGAACCAAGATTAAAGTTAAACTATATTGGTGGAAACGGGCATTAATTGATTAAGTTAATCGGCGTTGGTAACAGTCGCCCTAAGTAGTTTTAAACAATCTTGCCTTACATTAATTGACAGTTATACACACTATTTTTACTTATACATTCATATAATAATTATACTACGTTTATAGTATTTTTTATCAATATTATAAATCATGAGCATAAATTACAGACGTTTCGACATCATTATTAAATGTAGGAATAACATATTCTAGGTATAGTAAGCGTCCCAATGAAATAAAGTAAAGTTGCTTACTATATCTAGAACATGGTTTATACATTTGAAGCAAACACAATAATGATGTCGAAACGTCTGTAATTTATACTTATGATTTATTTTATAATATATGACATTTTGCAAAAAACATTTTGTGTTAGCTCACATTGGTAATTCTCTCTTAATTGATTTCTGTTATCATGGTGAACATTGTCTTAAATTTATAAAAAAAGCGCTAAGCGTTGGTGAAACTGGCCCAAATGGTACTTCTCGTAAAGAATCACCATTTGGGCCAGTTTCATCAACGCCAATTACTTAAACGGCCGTGAAACTGATAACTAATCACGTTTGCTGTTTAGTAGAACTAATGATATGTATCATTTGTATAAAAGATTTGATATCAACAATTGGCGCCAAGTTAAATTCCATGTAATTCGAACAAATTAAATTTTACCATTTTATTCCTCCCAAAGAAAAAATAATTTATTTAACTCTAATTATATGTATCATATTCGTATAATTGATATCAACAAAATTGACGCCAAGTTAAATTCATCAAAATTTTATCAAAATTTTATCAAAAAAATTTTATGTATTATTCCTATAAAAGATTTGATATCAAGAATTGGCGCCAAGTTAAATCCCACTTCTTTATACCATGCCAAATTAAATAAATAATGAATATTAATCTAATGGTATGTATTATTTGTACGAACGATTTGATATCAACAACTGTGGCGCCAAGTTAAATTCTACTATCAGAATGAAAAATAAAACTCAAGTGATACTATCTTTATTTATTATTTACTTAATCCTGTTAAGTTATATGGATTCATGCTTTGCTAGTGCGATGCGAGGCAGTGCGCTTGTATCGGTGTGTGTGAGACGCGAGCGACACAGGTTGTGCGACGAGAGAACTATGAGACATGTGATCGGTGTGTGAAAAAGAAAAGAGGGCCGCTTGGAGAACGCTCCGTCGCGTGTATCGTTTTCTTGTTACTTAATAAGAATGTTGAAGTGCGGAATTAATAATGTTTAGTCGTTTGTACAAGAAGATAAATCTAAAGCAATAATTAACAATTTTGTGTCATCCCGATCCCAATTATGTTAACAAATCCAAATAGTACTATTTTTAATTTTTATACAATACAATGAAACCTAAGTATACGTATACTTATTGAAGAATCTTCCTATTCCAATCCAAATGGTTTAAATTCCTCTTAAATGAAATTATTATATTACAATTCATTCAAAGACATTTCCTCTTCCAACTAAAGTAGTGGTTATTTAATTCTCCTTCAAAATATTATACAAAACATCACAAACTTGCGTTACCTTGCTCAATTTAAATGTTACGACAAAAATTAAAGAATTAACCGTATAAAATGAAAAAATTTAATTTAAATAGAAAAATTTTTCATGTAAAAACACTTGGCGCTGCTAGATAGAATAAGAAAAATTATAAGAACAATTTAAAATTCGAATGGTAATTAATAAAAATAAATAATAAAAGGTAATTAAAAGGTATATAATTTAAAAGTAACAATAATAATATAATTGTAATATAATTTAAAAGTAATAATAAAAGTTATAATAAATTCTCTTTCATAATGCATGTCTTACAAGTCTAAATTTATTTTTCTTTGATCTAAACTTAATAGCATTCACAACGATCATAATTTACACGACTCTATAACTCAATCATATATACACATGCTAGATATATTAACTCTCATTGGGAATGGTTTTTATTTTTCTTACTTTTCGAAATATTCATATTTTTTAATTTTTTAATATGTGATTATGACTTTTCTTATTATAATATGCTTCTTATTTATATTATTTTTCTAAGTATTATATTCTTATCCTTCTTATTTACATTGTATGCTTTACTACAAATTTATCATATCCAGATGTAGCAGCTCCAAGTGTTTTTACACGAAAAATTTTTCTATTTAAATTAAATTTTTTCATTTTATACGGTTAATTCTTTAATTTTTGTCGTAACATTTAAATTGAGCAAGGTAACGTAAGTTTGTGATGTTTTGTATAATATTTTGAAGGAGAATTAAATAACCGCTACTTTAGTTGAAAGAAGAAATGTCTTTGAATGAATTGTAATATAACAATTTCATTTAAGAGAAATTTAAAACATTTGGATTGGAATAGGAAGATTCTTCAATAAGTATACGTATACTTAGGTTTCATTGTATAAAAATTAAAGATAGTACCATTTGGATTAAGTAAAAAATTAAATTTTTTCATTTTATACGGTTAATTCTTTAATTTTTGAGATAATACTTAAATTGAGCAAGGTAACGCAGTTTGTGATGTTTTATATAATATTTTGAAGGAGAATTAAATAACCACTACTTTAGTTGGAAGAGGAAATATCTTTGAATGAATTGTAATATAATAATTTTATTTAAGAGGAATTTAAACCATTTGTATTGGAATAAGAAGATTCTTCAATAAGTATACGTATATTTAGGTTTCATTGTATAAAAATTAAAGATAGTACTATTTGGATTGAGTAAATAATAAATAAAGATAGTATCACTTGAGTTTTACTTTTCATTCTGATAGTAGAATTTAACTTGGCGCCGCACAGTTGTTGATGTCAAATCGTTCGTACAAATAATACATACAGGCTGAGGAAAAAATATGGAAACCCTGAAAAATCTCAAAAAATATAAGTTTTACAGAAAAATGTTTCAAATAAAAGTTGTAGGATTTAAAAAAGTCTATTCA
>NW_017295542.1:141946-142986 GCF_001594075.2 Trachymyrmex cornetzi
CCGGCGGCTAATGTTTTGAATGTTGTTCAGGATTATCATCTGGGTAACATTTGTCAAGATCAAAGCATCATTGGTGATTATTTTATTTTCTTATTTTCGTTTTTACGTAAAAATGAATTTTTAGTGCAAATATGAAAATAAGAGGAATAATCACCAATGACCGTGATCTTGACAAATGTTATCCAATACATGATCCTGAACAACATTCAAGGTTTTAGTCATCGGTTGGACAGCTTGCGTAATGCTAATGCCGGAGGTACTGTAACCTTTAAGTGATTCATATAACCTAGGCGATACTATTACAGATAATCGAGAGTATTGGCGTTGTCTTGAAAGATAATCCACAGATTTAGTTCTCTTTCAGACAAATGTAATTTTTAATAAAAAGGAAATTTTACAAATAAATGATTTATAAATATTTTACAATTAAAGAAAATTTTCTTTTGATCGGTAGAATACTTAAAAGCAATTTTTATTTATTTAGTTATTAAAGAAGAATGACCATAAAACTACGGAGACAAACAGTATGCAGAAAAATCATGTAACTTAAATGAATGTTTAGGCTATACAAGGATTATAAAACTAAAGCATGTGTCTGAATCTCTAATGTAGACAAAACTCGTTTGTTAGTGAATCAAATGGAAATTTAATTTTGATGGTATCGTTTAATTTTTAAACATTTGAAAATTAGATCTTAATTATCAGAAAAATATCAAGAAACGAAAGTGTGAAAAATGTTTAGAAAGAAAGGGTGAAGGAAGAATACTCGGCATCCGGCGTGGGCGAATTCGTAACCTTTCGATTTCCGGTCGAACGCTCAACCATATGAGCTACGGCACCACCGTGTTCCGTCTTTTCCAGTTTCATTCAAATCACCATTCACAAGCATTTTATTCAAGTTGCACTTTTGTGCAGCCGGAGTGCGTTTTAAAAATACTTGTTTTTAATAAAATTTTAATTAAGAATGAACTTATTGCCCGTTAGTATTAATAAATTACAGATTACATGGAAATTCAACTTCCAGAAATAGTGTAAAATAT
>NW_017295542.1:143308-144811 GCF_001594075.2 Trachymyrmex cornetzi
AATAAAAAATAGGGTGTTCCATTTAAAAAATTCAACGTGACTTTGACTTGACCTCAACAACGCCAGTCAGGATCAAACTGATGAGACTATTGAATAGACTTTTTTAAATCCTACAACTTTTATTTGAAACATTTTTCTGTAAAACTTATATTTTTTGAGATTTTTCAGGGTTTCCATATTTTTTCCTCACCCTGTATAATTAATACGTCGAGAAAGAGCACGCGTCGCGCCTTAAAGTTCGTTCCCCGGTCGTCAAAGAATTGGGTGCTCGCAAGTTTTTGGTACAAAAATATTCCTTGGACATCGTAGTATAAAAATATATATACGTTTCCGATTTTAGTGCTCACTCCAAATTAATGGAAATAATTAATACGTCGCAAACGAGCGCGCGCCACTCCATAAAGTTCGTTCCCCGGTCGTCAAAGAATTTGGTGCTCGCAAGTTATTGATACTAAAATGTTCCTTGGACATCGTAGTATAAAAATATATACATTTCCGATTTTAGTGCCCACTCCAAATTAATGAAAATAATTAATACGTCGCGAAAGAGCGCGCGCCGCGCGCTAAAGTTCGTTCCACGGTCGTCTCTTTCGCGACGTATTAATTATTTACATTAATTTGGAGTGAGCACTAAAATCGGAAATGTATATATTTTGATACTACGATGTCCCAGAAACATTTTAGTACCAAAAACTTGTATATATACGCGTCTTATATATATATATTTTTTTATGGGGGGTCCAGCTTTCTATGAAGCCCATTTTTTTTTTATTTTACCGCTAAGCGGTTGAAGCACTAAATTTCGGAATAGGGTACTAAATTAGTACCTAATTAGCACTAAATTTTTGACCTATGCCGAAATTGATTTTCGATGGTGGGAGGTCCAGCTTCATAGACGTGTTATATTCACTGATGCAACCGATCTTAACTCTGAGAGTATAAACGTGATATCATCTGCGTTTATACTCTAGAAATCTGTTATATTATCTATTGTAACTCGAATGTGAGATGTTCCTCATAATATGTTAATATAATTAGATATTTAGGTATTTATGTATTTCTGCGGCTAATGAGGACTAAGTATAGTCGAAATGTACCGCTGAAACTTATCGTCGGAAAATTATATTTTGTGATTAATAAATATTATTTAGTGCACCTAACTATAGCTCGTTTAATGTATTGACCTGGGTTTACTATTTATTAAGATGTGGAAGAAACTGTTAATGTTTTTATAATTTTTACTACATTTAATGATATATGTATTTAATGATATATGTATCATCTGTATAAAAGATTTGATATCAACAATTGTGGCGCCAAGTTAAATTTATATTCTATATAGGATCGTATACAAGCTTACCATTTAAAAAAAATGGTAAAAAAAACGCTAAGCGTGTGTGCTTTTCGTAAAGAATCACGATTTGGGCCAGTTTCACCAACGCCAATTACTTAATCGGCCGTGAAACTGATGATTAATCACGTTTGCTGTTTAGTAGAACTAAT
>NW_017295542.1:145360-146500 GCF_001594075.2 Trachymyrmex cornetzi
TATATTACAATTCATTCAAAGACATTTTCTCTTTCAACTAAAGTAGTGGTTACTTAATTCTCTTTCAAAATAATATACAAACGTTACCACAAACTTGCGTTACCTTGCTCAATTTAAATGTTACGACAAAAATTAAAGAATTAACCGTATAAAATGAAAAAATTTAATTTAAATAGAAACATTTTTTATGTAAAAACACTTGGCGCTGCTAGATAGAGTAAGAAAAGCTATAAGAACAATTTAAAATAGGAATGGTAATTAATAAAAATAAATAGTAAAAGATAATTGTATATAATTTAAAAGTAATAATAATTATTGTAATATAATTTAAAAGGAATAATAAAACTAATAATAAATTCTCTTTCATAATGCATGTCTTACCAATCTAAATTTATTTTTCTTTGATTTAAAGCATTTACAACGATTATCATAATTTACACGACTCTATAACTCAATCATATACATGCTAGATATTTTAACTCTCATTGGGGATGGTTTTTATTTTTCTTATTTTTCGAAATATTCATATTTCTTAATATAATTCTGACTTTTTTTTATTAATATGCTTCTTATTTATATTATTTTTCTAATTATTATATTCTTATCCTTCTTAATTGCATTCATGCTTTACTACTATATTACCATGTTATTATTATATATCGAGATCTAGCAGCAAGTGTTTTTACATGAAAAATTTTTCTATTTAAATTAAATTTTTTCATTTTATACGGTTAATTCCTTAATTTTTGTGGTAATACTTAAATTGAACAAGGTAACGCAATTTTTGGTAATAGTAGGGGAGGCCAAGCGGGGATTTTGGGATTTACTCGAGCGCGTCAGAATAACATAAAGGGGGAAAGCTTGCACACTAATAAGTACCCCCATCACATATTAAACCTCTATATAGAGCCGGGGGTCCAGGGGAGCCCGTCAAATTAGTATCTAACTCGAGCGCGTCAGATTAAGGTATTGTGTGTTAATTACATGTAGAAAAGTATACGTTTCAATAATCTGACGATTTCAGCGTGACGTAAGGAAATGGAAGAGTCACAAAGTTGCAAAAAAAAGATTTTTTGACCCCTTCCTACAGCTAACCCCACCACGCAAACCGTCAGATTAATATTTATCCGTTATCAGAAA
>NW_017295542.1:146991-148093 GCF_001594075.2 Trachymyrmex cornetzi
TGCATACCATTAGATTAATATTTATTATTTATTTAATTTGGCATGGTATAAAGAAGTGGGATTTAACTTGGCGCCAGTTCTTGATATCAAATCTTTTTTACGAATAATACATAAAATTTTGATAAAATTTTGATGAATTCAGCTTGGCGCCAATTTTGTTGATATCAAATCTTTTTTACGAATAATACATAAAATTTTGATAAAATTTTGATGAATTCAGCTTGGCGCCAATTTTGTTGATATCAAATCTTTTTTACGAATAATACATAAAATTTTGATAAAATTTTGATGAATTCAGCTTGGCGCCAATTTTGTTGATATCAAATCTTTTTTACGAATAATACATAAAATTTTGATAAAATTTTGATGAATTCAGCTTGGCGCCAATTTTGTTGATATCAAATCTTTTATAGGAATGATACATATCATTAGTTCTACTAAACAGCAAACGTGATTAATCATCAGTTTCACGGCCGATTAAGTAATTGGCGTTGGTGAAACTGGCCCAAATCGTGATTCTTTACGAAAAGCACACACGCTTAGCGCTTTTTTTACCATTTTTTTAAAATGGTAAGCTTGTATACGATCATATATAGAATATAAATTTAATTTGGCGCCACAATTGTTGATATCAAATCTTTTATACAGATGATATATATATCATCAGATGTAGTGAAAATTATAAAAACATTAACAGTTTCTTCCACATCTTAATCTACATCGTAAATATATGTTGCTTATTATATATTTTTGGTAATATTTTTCTGTAAAAATATTCTGTAAAAATAATATAGAAATATCTTTAGCACCTCTAGGCCATTCTTTTTTGATAACTTGAACATCATCAATTTCAATCCAAGATGTTCCTTCTCGACACATACTTATATAATGACCCTCTTCGACACATGAACCATAATGAAATATAGCATTTATAACTTTGTACGACTGTCCAGCTATTAATATTTTCGTTGTCTGAACAGCACGTAAACTAAATGTGTGTGGTATCTTTACTAACTTATCATTCTCTGAAATTAAAGATATTAAGTGAATAATAAGTCTCTCTCTCTCTCTCTCTCTCTCTCTCTCTCTCTCTCTCTCTCTC
>NW_017295542.1:148117-150072 GCF_001594075.2 Trachymyrmex cornetzi
CCCTCCCCTCCCCCCTCTCTCTCTCTCATCGAAACTAATTCACTTTTAAATAATATAGCATTTCTTCCACACGTTCACATAATTTATCAAACGACTGACACCATTGTGATGAAAATGCAGTTTTTAATAAATCATCTATATTATAACTTTTTTTCTTCAAATTGTTGATAGAAATTGAAAGTAAAATGTTAGTATTAGTAATAACTTTCGTATCACCGCACGAATTGCATCGAGAAGTATAAGCAACTTGACGTTCTACCATATTTTTTATATAATCGTATTTTGTACAAAGAGCTGTAAGAAATTCTAATGCATCTCGTTTAATAGCAACCGAAAAATATTCCCCTAAAGATTACCGTATTTCATATGTATTCAAATTATTCATTCCATGTTCACATCGATGTGCAAACAAATTTAAAACATCAGGTTTATCGTAATTTAATAATAACTTTCTGGAAACATTTAAATTCAATAAGCATTGCAATACTGCATTCGCATAACATGAAACCTTGAACGGAGGAAAATATTTTCGATAATGTCCACGAAACATCTTTAACTCTACAATATCGCTGTTTTGACATAGTGATCATTTCTGATTCTGAATCATGTATTCGTTTCAATCGATTATATTCTGTAATAGCTTTTTCACTAGCAAACACGGATGAAGGATCAAAATTAATTAAATGCATCAAGAGATGTTACTCGAGTTAATGCAACATAAGATTGACCTAAATACATTGTTACCTAAATCCATAACAGCATTTTGTAAACTCAAACCTTGACTTTTATGAATGGTAATACCATAACTTAAACATAATGGAAATTGTTTTCTAATAACGTAAACTCTATGCATCAACGGAAACTTAACATTTACTCTTAGATAAAACCAGACGGTAAAAGAACTTTTATTTTTTCTATAGTTTTATCCTGTATAACTGATATAACTGTAGTAATTGTACCATTTACGAGACCCAAACTAGCATCAATATTACGTCTTATCATAACTTTCGCTCCAATTTTAATCGTAATTCGTTTTGAAAGTCCAGCTGTTCTATAGTGTCTCCCCGAACGCAGCCAGAGTGTATCCAGGCTGTGTTTCAAAATTCACTGCTAGCGCTGAAAATTTACAATTTACGTTACGTATACTATACATTGTTAGCACTGACAGTAAATTTTGGAACATTGTCCCAGATGTACGGCCGCTCAGTGAGGGCTCAGTGACCTTTTGTACCTGTTTGATCTATATTTTTAGATCTAATGGAATATGTTAATCAGATGCAAAAGCTCAGTGTTCTGTGAGCGATAATAGGTTTGTTCGCATTGCTTGAAATCTCCAAAATATTTGTACTTAAAACGGAATAAATATATATTCAGGCGTTGAAAAGAGAAAGAACGAAGATGTTAAGTGCGAGCAACGCGAACAGACATCCATTTCCTCAATAGCGAAAACCTAGAAACCCACTTCCTCGACAGCGAACATGTAGAAAACACCTAGACACACACTTCTTCGACAGCGAACACCTAGACATCCATTTCCTCGACGGCGAACACCTAGACACCCATTTCCTCGACGGCGAATACCTCGACACCCATTTCTTCGACGGCGAACACCTAGACACCCATTTCCTCAATTGCGAACACCTAGACATCCACTTCCTCGACGGCGAACATAGAAAATACCTAGACACCCACTTCTTCGACGGTAAACACCTAGACACCCATTTCCTCGATGGCGAACACCTAGACACTCATTTCTTCAATAGTGAACACCTAGACAACCGTTTCCTCAATAGCGAACACCTAGACACCCATTTCCTCGACGGCAAACACATAGACACTGATTTCCTCGACGGCGAATACCTAGACATCAACTTCTTCGACAGCGAACACCTAGACACCCACTTCCTCGACGGCGAACACCTAGACACCCATTTCCTCGACGGCGAACACCTAGA
>NW_017295542.1:150273-152727 GCF_001594075.2 Trachymyrmex cornetzi
TTCCTCGACGGCGAACATGTAGAAAACACCTAGACATTCACTTCTTCGACGGCAAACACCTAGACACCCATTTCCTCGATGGCGAACACCTAGACACTCATTTCCTCAATAGTGAACATCTAGACACCAACTTCTTCGATAGCGAACACCTAGACACTCACTTCCTCGACGGCGAACACCTAGACGCTCACTTCCTCGACGGCGAACATCTAGACATCCATTTCCTCGACGGCGAACACCTAGATACCCATTTCCCCAATAGCGAACACCTAGACACTCACTTCCTCGATGGCGATCACCTAGACACCCATTTTTTCGACCTAGACATCCACTTCCTCGACGACAAACATCTAGACGCTTAATTCCTCAACGGCGAACACCTAGACGCTTATTTCCTTAATATCTATACACCCTCTTCCTCGACGCGGTAAATACCTAGATCTTCATCAATGACAATTTCGATATTTCATTTTAATTATAATTATTATTCTATTTTAATTCATTTTATTAATTTTAATTTCAATTAATAAATTATACACGTCACATCGTATATGTGACAATGTTGCCATCGCTGATTATCACAGCCGTCATATGTGGTTGATCACGTTCGAATGTGCAATGTTGCCATCGCTAGGTTAAGTCAAAAGCCCTCTAGTGTCGAAAAAACGAGATGGACATTTTCTCCTGGTCGACGACGACAATAACCAAGATGATAATAATAACGACGTATCTGAATCTGATGATCTGAAAAGTAGCAGTTCGAAACTTTGCGTCGCGATATCTCCGCTCATAGGGCACGTAGGAAAAAAATAAAAGCACTTTTATGATACAATCCATGTGGTGGCTATCGATTGAGCATACATAGAATGCGATCGGTTCAGCCATTATTGAGATCCGATAATCTCAATCTGCCGCAACTCGTCGGTTCGCGTAAAGGAGGCACGGCAGTGTCGCTTCGCGCAGCTTAACGCTGAGACACTACCAGTGTCTCCAGATTAATTTGATGCCAGTTGAATATTTACTAAATGTAAACATATATTTATTTTTGATACAAGAATCACTAATTTAATTTACGTATTATTATATTTTATTTAATAAATATTTATTTTACGTAAACAAATGTTATATTAGTGTTATTCAAACAATTATTTATTAAAATTTTTCTCTCAATATAGAAACAAGGATTACGTGAAGAATATTTTTTCGAAAAATCTGAAGATAGAGGCTACGTTTACACCGAGAGACCTATACGCGGCCTGACCTATAATGCGACCCAAAATAGGTCTAGGCACCAACCATTTACACCGAGAGACCTATACGCGGCCTGGCCTATTAAGCGACCCAAGATAGGTCACCGTAAGCGACCTGAAGTATTTTGCGGTTTTAGCGCTAAATTCAAATCGCGAATCTGACATTTAATGTTTTTGATTATTAAATAATTAGTTTGATGGTTATAATGGCATCCGAACAATATATGCAATTTTATCATCAATTTATTTTTGAAAATAATAGAAGAAGACATTGTGTCTCCATAAAAATTCTGCGTAAAAGAAAACAGATGTGGGAAAGAATTAAATATTTGCAAAAGCTCCAAATGACAATGTTTATGTATTATATACGTACATTACCGATAAATAACATCGTAGAAACTTATTTAAATGCAATAAAAGATCAAAGAAGTATATGGATGAAACCGAGAAGTAACCATTTCTGGAGTGAAATTGTATTGAAGACGTATACTGAATCAGATTAGATAGAAACTTTTCGAATGCGAAAGGATACATTTGATTATTTGTGTTTATTATTGCAAACGCATTTGGAGCCAAAACCTCTTTTCTTAAAATCAAGAGAACCATTATCTGTTCAAAAACAAGTCGCTGTTGCATTGTATAAATTGGCAGTTGCGCAGAGTATCGGGGAGTTGGAAATGTATTTGGCATACATAAGTCCACTGTGAAAAAATGTTTATATAGAGTTGTAAATGCGATCAATGAATTTCTTATGCCAGAATTTTTGCAAATGCCAAATGAAATTGAAGTTTCTGAAATAGCATTACGTTTCGAGAGAATTTCCCACATACCGCAAATTATCGGATGCATCGATGGTTCACATATACCAATATTAGCACCATCAGAGGGTTATCGAGACTACGTTAACCGTAAGGGTTGGCCTTCCTTTAATTTACAAGCAGTTGTCGATGACAAATGCAGGTATACGTTATTTATTGGTTAATTTATATTAATAATAGTTAAATAAGTGGTCATAAATAATTAATTACTCTTATATATACAGATTTAGAAATATTTGTATTCGGCACCCTGGAAATACTCATGATGCTGCAGTTTTCAAAGATTCCAATTTATACAGAAATGCTAAAAATATTATTCCACAGGTAAAGCAACAAAATACATTATAAAATACACGCGCGCGCGCGCGCGCACACACACACACACA